>NW_008795194.1:2505141-2559887 GCF_000699145.1 Aptenodytes forsteri
CCTACCACATTTAAAAAACCTTAACCCTGCCACTTTTTTTTTTTTTTTTTTGGACCAAGATTCAATTGCCATCTGTGACTATTGTCTGTCACTCCTTGTTGACTGCATCAAGGGGAGAAGACTGTCCCCTGCTAAAGCCAAAACAGGGTTTGGAGTGTTTTTGTGAGGCGTGGATATTTTGCCAAAAAAAAAAAAAAGTAGCAATTTGAAAGCAAGAAATGAATCATGCACAAAAAATGCCTTACATTACTGGCTTCTTGGTCTGATTTCATTGTTTCCGCAATGTATTTGATTCCCTCTATAGCATTTTTCACATCTGGATTTTTGGTAAGTGGGGAGTAGAAGTTGACAGGCACAGAACCTGGCTTCCCAGAAATTTCAGAAATATCAATGTCTTCTGCAAAAATATTTTTGTCTTCTTTATCCCTGGACGGTCGTTTCATTGTAGAGAAAAACATGATGTTTGGGATTGTGTCAATAAAGATCTGAAAACAAAGAGGGAGAAGAAGACAGTTGCTGGTCGGCGGGGCTGTGTTACAGATGCAGCTGTGTACTGAACAAAGGCAAGCCTCTCCGGTCCCAAATCACTTCCCGCGCTGGATCGGCTACAGATTCCCGCTCGGAGTATGTCACAGCCTGCGCCTTAGTCACACTGGGGCTTTTGTCAGCCTTATGTCCTGGGGCAGATGGAGTCACCCGCAGGCCTGTCACACATTTTCTGGAAACCATTTCCCCCTGCCATATAGCCAACATCTACACATGAAGGGGGATGCTACATCCCAGAGCAGACCCTCATCTAATTTGGAACATATTGCTTACGAATCTGGCTTGAAGAATAGACTACAAAGGATCTCTTTTGGCTTCTTATGTTTGACTTTGCTATCACAAATGTTTGTTATACATGCATATATGGTTTACAATAATTTCCTTTGGAATAACGGAGGCTTGCTGCCAGAGCAGTTTTAAGGGCATGCAGTGTTTGCCTGTTGAAATCTCTCTTCTGCAGGGATTGTTCATGCTGCAGAGTGAATCTGATGTAAGCTGTAGCCTTAAAAGTATAATTAGAAATACACAGAACAATCTCCTATTCATGTCATGGTTTAGTACGAACCCAGGCAGGCTTAAAAAAAAAGGCAAGAATAACTGAATGGATCCACTTTGGTACTGTCTCCCTGGCAGAGAACTTGTAATGAAAGACATCCATTTTTTTCTACATCTCGTGGTTACCATTTACAGTAGTGTGCAAGGATCTCCTTGCTTCCCAAGGACTGCAGAGTGACTGTGTTTATTGGAAAAGTACAGAGAAGATCATGGCTTTTGCTAAACTCTCTTTTTCAAAAAGGGATGCTGAATGAAGGTATCCCCAATGGCCTTTGTGCTCTGCACTCACACGGGCTGGTGAACTTGGCCACTGGCAGGCAGCAATGTTTTGCAGTCAGATGGAGAATTAGACCAGGAAATGTAATTTGAGTCCAGCTGGCCCATTTTCTTTTCCCTGTACCTTCAGCTGCCCATGTTTTGCCTCATCTGTTCCCTGCAAGACTCTACCCCAGCAGACAACTTTGTTACTTAAAAGGAGCACCTTAGCAGTCTTGCTGACTTTATGCACAGCTAAGTAGTAAACACTGGCTCTTGTGCCTAGAGAGATTTAACGTGATGCATTTACTTCCCCAATTCTTGTTGACTTTTATTAGAAAACCTGCCAATAAAATATGGAGTGCTCACTGGAAACCAGGAAATGTGCAAAGCCATATAGCTCACCTTTCTGACCCAGTGCGGCATGGTGTGAGTGCTTGGGGAGCGGTGGTGGGTGTTGATGACGATGACCGTGATGATGATTGAAGCGATGACAAACACCATTGTAAACAACATATATTTGCCTATCAGAGGCACCGCACTGGAGGTGGAGGGAATCAGCTCCACGATGACCAGAAGGAACACAGTCAAAGACAGCAGGACAGAGATGCTGAGAGTCATTTTCTCACCTGCCATGCAAAAAAAAAAAAAAAAAACCCAAAAACCAAAAAAAAAAAAACCAAAACCAAAAAAAAAAAAACCCAAAAACCAAAAAAAAAAAAACCCAAAAACCAAAAAAACAAAACACCTAACCTAACCTACCAAAAAAACCCCACTATTGCTGTTCCTATCATTCAGTACAGAGAGTATTTATTTGAGAAGATAGGATGTGGATGATGGCTATTCACACATGTACGTCTGTGTGCATCTGGAGTGCTATCATCTCTCCCAGCATCCAAATCAGTAACCAGGCTGGCCAAACCTGAGAGGCTCTCAGCGTCAGCTACAGCATTAAGGTGGGAATTACCAGGTATGCCTCGGCTGAGATATGGGTGATGGATATGGAAAGCTTACTTGCCAGGCACACTTCATGGGCTGTGCATTTTGAGTGATGAAGTATATGCACCTGATTAATGCCTGCTCCACAGCCTCCTGGGGGTTCGCTTGCCTTACTCCCTGGCAGGCTCATGCTGGGCTGAGTAGGCAGACAAAAATCACAACTGACACCAGTTGCTATTTGAGATCTTCCAGTATGTAGGATGTCAAAACCAAACCACAAAACACAATTCGCACATCTTTTTTCTATCCAGTTCAACTTTCTAGAAAGTTTTCCACTGAAAAAAAATACATCAAGTATTTCATAGAAGAGGCTTAATGAAATTAAGCAGTATGAAAAGCTGACACAAGGTAAAATGAATGAAGCAGAGGAAATGGTTGCAGGGAGCAAGAGCTGCTCAGCAGGGACAAAGGAGGCCAGAAGAGCCCAGGATTGCTCGTTGTGTCACACGGGTAATTTCTGTGAACAGATAACAAGATCTCTGCTCTAACACTGTGCCAAAGGGCCTCACTCACCCTTTGTGTGCTCCCTTACTGCGTGATGTACTAACACACTAACTACCTACCTACAGCAAAACATAACAATCAACTAGCTAGATCTTTCTTTTGCAGAAGTTAACTGGATAGTTAAGCAGTGACTTCGGTGGGAAATCAGCCCAATTTATTTATATCGATAGTTTCAGCTTTCAGCACTTACCCTTTATTTACAGAATGTTTAGAGCCATTATTTTGAGCGGAAATGTCCAGTTTTAGCAAGCGCTGCCCTTTAAGTTGGCTGGTGATTTCAAATACCCAGAATTTCTCAGAAACTTGTTAGAAGAGCAATTTCTATGGGAGTAGAATGAATAAATTCACATACCTGAATCTGTGGGTAGGTAAAAAACTAACCCAGTTAAAAAGGAGAAGAGCAGGCAGGGAATGATGACATTCACAATGAAGTAGAGAGGCAGGCGCTGCATGAGGAAGTGGTAGGTGATATCCAGGTAGGGGGTGTCAGGGCAGCAAGCGTAGTAAACCCAGTGCTTCCAGCCACGGTAGTCCTTCATCACCCACTCCCCGCTCTCCATGAAGTTACTCAGATCTGGACGATCACTCTCCTGACAGCAAAAAAATACAAATTCTTAATATTAGATGTTCTGAACAAAATCAAAACTTGGCAGTCACTCAGGAACAGGATTCCCAAGAACTCAGGCACTTCATGCATTTTTGTGAGCAAACCACTCTTGTCTATGTTGTTTTAGAATATCATGCTCTACACAGCATTCAACTGAATATTTTACAGAAACAGTCAGGGATAGTTGACTAAAGAGAAAGACTGATTAAATATTTACAGATAGGAGACATACCTCAGGGGACAGGGAAAGAGTCCTTGGAAATGGAAAGTCATGAGCAGAAAAAAACACCCCCTCAAAAAAAAAAAAAAAGAAACCAAACAAAAGCAGAACAGGCAGCACCATAAGAAGTGGTGTGAAGCTGTCGGAAGACAGACAGGCAGGGGACTGTTAGGGCACAGGAATTATGTGTTTGCAGAATTTTAGAAGCCAAACCAGGAAATTTTGTGCTAGATCTACAAATAGGGTTTTTATATTTTACACAGTGCCTGCTTGTTTTTCAGTCAAACCAAGGTTATATTCCATTCTAAATCTGAGATTTCCCTAAAAAACATATCCAGGTCTTTACTGCTTTTCCCAATTACAAACTCCTTGCTTACCGGGTTAATAACAACCACTGTACCATCGTATGTCCAAGTTCCCAACTTCATACTGCAGTTCTGCTGGTCAAATGGGAAATGCGTGACTATAATTTCACAGTAACTTTTAAAAATAGCTGGTGGTGTCCAGGTGATCAGGCCTGTGTGCTCCAGAAGGACTTTGGTGTATTTAACGATGGCAAAATCACCGTCTGCGCTGCAAAAGGAACAAGGACATTAACAGCAATATGGGCAGCATAATTAACATAGTCACAAAAGGATTTCTCCAGCTGCGGATCAACTGGTCTCCCCAGTGCCATCGTGCCTGCTCCTGCAGAAACTTGCTCTGCGGCATGCTACCCACTGGCCCAGATGTCGTGGGAAAGCAGCCCCACCATAGTGGTGCCACAGGGCAGAGCTACCCCTCCCCTCCCCAGGCAGCTGGCACCCCTTACTTGTTGTAAAGAACAAGGTCTGGCCGCCAGATATCATCTGAGGGGATGCGGATTTTTTTCACACCGCCGTAGTCCTCTGGATTCCACTTGAGGTTGACGTCCGTCCATTGCTAAAGAGGGAGGATTTCAGCCACTAAGAGCCTCTTCCAGCACTTCTGGGGGTAGTTTTGGTACTTCCTAGAAACATGCACCTCCCTTCCTTTGGGACATGCAGGAAAGCATAAACATATGCTAGTGGGACCCCCAGCTAATTTTTTACATTAAGTTAAATTTCGGTTTAAGAAGCTTATTTAAAAAAGAGAAAATAATATAGAAGATAAATATACCATAAATCTATTGTTTGAAATACAACACAAAATGCTTTTCTTAAGGCTCTTAGTGTCTAGCGCATTTTGTTCTTGAGACCCCAGAAAGAAGAAATGCTCTGCTAGCTGACCCACCTGTCCAAGTTGCCCCTGAAAGTATAACAGAGTAGTTAATTCCTGGCTGTGTCCAGTGCATTTATTTGAATCAGATGAAATGGTTAGCAATATTTAGAGTTACCTGTTTCAGGCGTACGTTGGTTGTTACAATCTGATTTACTTCATCCTTAAAAAAAAAAAAAAGGATGCAGTAGCAGCAAACATCAGGATTAAAGGAGAAAAACTGTATCCTCAGAAAAATGACACTGTTTGGCACTATCACACAAGCCAGCAGTTCAACATGTACCACACATTCATACTGTACCACGCTAATAAGTTGAATGAGCTGCAGCCCGACGGTGACAACGACGGCATCCCGATGGTCCTCCACTGGGCGCACCACCTTGTTGTAGTCCCTGAACAAGTCCTCGACGAGGCGAGTCTCATGTTCATAGCACAGGGCCAGCCCAGCTGCAGAACAGCAGGGGTGGCATCAGTGAGATGGGACAGGGGACACGTTACAATGCCATCAGTCTGAGGTGGGCGTGAAGGAAATACTGTCAACAACAAGCTGCTGGCGGTGGGTGAACACCAAGTCCTCTGTGTGACTCCTCGTTTCAGGCGTACATTACGTGCATTGCAAATACCGTCAGCTGGGGTAACTACCTATCTGATCCGGAGGTCAGCTTAGGAGCAAGGCAACAACAGCCTCCAACCAGGAGATGAACAAAAACAAATAGCCATGATGGCGGACATCAGACTGAGCATTAGGAATCTCCTCCAGGATGTCCCAACCTGCAACTGTGCTTACATGCAATACTTTGGACAGTTAAACACAGAGAATACCCATAATCAGGGATTTCTGATGTCGTCTTCTCCACCTTCAATTCCACGGACTTGCCTGTAACGGTAACGTTAAAGGATAGGGCCAAGCACAACAGTCACTGAGGTGAAAGCACCATCCCGACTCCTTGCATCTGAAGTCTAAGCAGAGCAGGAGCACCTCTCCACAATGGGAGTTGCTCAGGTCGTGTTTGTGGTGGGAGAGAAGGAAACCATTCACAATGCAGTCCCCTATTTACCTCTCCTCAGGGAAGGTTTCAACCTGTCGTTGGAGAGCTCTGCCCACAGACTGCTCAGCGTGACTCAGCAGCGCTACACAGAAGAGCATCACGAGTGAAAATGGCAGGTAGCAGCTTTGTTTCAGTGCAGCTTTAGCAGTACATATGCATGGCATAGTACTCCCAAGGGGTGAGTGCTCAGCTTCCCACCTCACAGAAAAACAGACGAACCCCATTTCCAGATCACCTGTTGCAAAACAAGCAGCCACATCACGTACCCAGACTGTAGCTGCTTCACTGTTACAGGGGAGCAAAGCAAATGGAAGGGGGCTTGGGGATGTTTTTGTATGTACCCCCTTTTAAAGGTAGTGAGAGGGAACAGAACAGCTGAGCCTCGCCACAAGCATTTTTGGCAGATCCCATCCTTGCCTTCCCTTCTCTCAGTTTGAATCCTGGGCCATTGAAGTCAACAAGAATTTTGCTGCTGACTCCAATCTAAGCCAGGATTTTCCCCTTGTTTCCTAACTGACTTTTCATCAGGTCCTTTTATATAGTTGAGCTGAGATGCCAAGGATTCTGTCTCGGCCTTGTCCTGCCATGAGATGGTATTAAAACACTTGGATGCCATTGAGAAAAGCCGTCTGCTGCAGACAAGCGCTGCTTGCTTCCCCTGCCAGGAGGCTGGGCTGGGCTGGGCAGGAGTCATCTTTCAATTTTTAAGTTATGATCGCAGCATCATATCTAAGTCAAGATCTTTGCTATGCTTTATTAATCCAATTAAAGTCCTTCACATTGTTACCTTCTGGTGTGGCTTAGCAGGAATTTAGTATACTGCTTGAATTTGGTGAAGAGTTTTTAGGATCACGAAATAGTTATTCTTTTAAGGGACAGTTTAAAAAGAATTATCGTGGTACAACACATGCAGCTGCAAATCAATTCTGCTTCCTTGTCAGTAGTCCCACAACTTAATGAAATTTCTTGTAATGAATTTTTATATTTCAAGCCATGTTTACTAGACCCTTTCACACATTTTGAAATACATGTAGCACTAGAGTAAATGGGAGCATGGCAAAAAGATAACAGAGAGAAAAACAATTAAACACAAAAACATCTCACTTCAAAATATCTGGTGTCTGAAATTACAAATATCTGAGCTGTTACCAAGGCACTCCAAAGCTCTCATTTAAATGATCTGGTGTGTTCATAAAACCTTATCAGCAGGACAGGCTGCTCCCAGAACACACATTTGCTCATACTGATGTATACGCAAAGCTCTGGTCCTGCACGCTCAGGAAGGAGACAACCCCTGTTCAAGGCAATGGCTGGAACACCTTTACCTGTGGAGATGAGGAGTAGTACACGATGGACCTTCATCATCCCGGCTCCCTCTTGCTGCAGTCATACAGATGGAGGCACACACAAAGCACCTTTAAGGTCTCTTCAGAGGAGGGCTGTGCTGCCTCCTACCAGGGTGCTGGCAAAATATAACCACTGAGGTATTGATTTACAGCACCTGTTTTTGGGAATGACAGCTGAGGGCCATTGCGCTGCCGGGTTGGAAATGGAAGCACAATGTGTTTCACCAGTCAAGTATCTTCTGCAGTTTACAGAAGGTCATATTTTCTAAGTGGCAATGTGATCTGTGACTTAATAAACAAATAAATATATAAATAAAGATAAGAAAGGATTATCTGTAGAGTAACTGAACATCTCGGTGAGATCTCAGAAACTTCCCGAGCTGGAGACCCAAAGCTGTGCGTCACCCTTTTGACCAGAGCAACCTGCCAGATTTGGGATGTTATTTCTCTGAGGGAAAACAGATCACAGTCATTTATTTCTGATGCACCCTCACCAGCGTACAGACTGCGCGCTGGGATGAGGCTGCTCCCTTTGCTTCACAGATGGATGAGAAATCGTTGAAGAAGTGAACAAATACGCTCAAGAGAGATCCATCTCCTTGAATCTACTGGGACTTTCAGAAGGTACTCAGCAGAACCCACCCCTTGAAAGCTGTTAACCAGCCTAAATAATCTGAAGTAAGAGGGAAAACCCTCCCATAGATACCTATAGGCTTACTGAACGGTGAAAGGCAATGGTAGGAACATACGTTTGGTTTCTATAACAGGGCAGGTCCAGTGGATTCCTGCAGAGCATGCTAGTGCTTGCTCATTATTGTCATAAATCACCTGGAAAAGGGGTGAAAAGTGAGGTGTTTGGTATTATTACTCAGTTATTCAGGCTAGCAAAGAAAATGACCAACTGTGAAGAGTTCCTCTGAGCTCACCGATATCACTCAGGAACAAAATCTTGAGACAGATAGTTTTGTGAAGTGCTCAGCAGTGTGAGAAAAGCAAGTCCATCAGTTCCTAGGAAAAGAGATGAAGCAAACAGGAAAGATGCCGCTATAAATCCATGGTGTCCTGAGTGCTCTTTGCAGTTCTGGTCCTCTGGTTTCAAAAGGAGACTTGGAAAAGGCCCAGGAGAAAGTGACGACATCCATGGTACAGACTGGCTTCCACACTTGGAACAGATAGATAGTATGAACCTTCAGTCTGGAAGAGAAGCCAGAGAGAGAAATGGCTTTGGTAAGGTCTGTAAAATCACAAGTGGTCTGGAGAAGGCAGATTTGGATTCACTCACTGTTCCAGTATAAAAAAAGTAGAGGGCATCGCGGGAAACTTGAGTTGACAGGCTTGAACAAGACACTTCTTCACACAGTACAGCTGTGGTGGAACTCAGTGCCACAGGAGTTTCTGGTTGCCAGAAGTTTGTGTATATTCAGAAAAATTAGTTTGATAAATTCATTTCATGGTCTAAATAAAAAAAAAAACCCAGGAAGTCTGTCACAGAAGTCCCAGAGTCACAAGTCACAGGAAGCTGGGGCAGTGTCCTGGGGAAATACTGCTCAATGCTTGCCCTGTTCTTGCACTTTTCCCCAGGCACCTGCTGTCTGGAGATATTGGACTATGTGACCTGCTGCAACCATTCCTACACACTGCTCCAAATTTCCTTCTCCAGAAAACATTCCCCACAAAAACCTTTCTTAGCGTTGCCTCTGGGTGACACCAGATGTACTTTCTGTTTCTTATGGATACCCTTTGTGCTGTCTGCCAGCTGGTTTGGTGTTTCATGCTGGATGCCTTTTTTTTTTTTTTTTTTTTTTTTTTTTTTTTTTTTTTTTTTTTTTTTTTTTTTTTTTTTTTTTTTTTTTTTTTTTTTTTTTTTTTTTTTTTTTTTTTTTTTTTTTTTTTTTTTTTTTTTTTTTTTTTTTTTTTTTTTTTTTTTTTTTTAAATCACTCCCCCTCACCCACCCCTCCTCCACTAACTCAGCATTCAGCCTCTACATTTACATTTATCCTCCAGTAAAAACTCTCCATCTACATAACTCTGGCCTTGTTCCTGGCCTGTGCCTTGGCCAACAGCTCCCATTGTTGCAGCTATCTCATTTCAAACAAGCAGCTGGCTGCTTCCAACCTTTATCCCAGGCCGGGCAGCTGCCGTGCCCAGCGGAGATACAATTGCACAGAGGCATTGCGGGAATGCTGACGATGCCCCTCCGGATCCTCTCGGGGCCTCTCAGAGCATTCCTGCCCACCCAAGGCAGGGCTAGCAGGTTCGCTCTCAAACAGATGGAGGAGAGCGTTACCACACTCTTTGGCAAACTGGGTAACAAATAGCTCTTGGGTAACATAAGTTTCTGCTCCCCCACCAAAAAAGGTCTAGCTGCTTGGAATCAGCAGGATGCAGAATCCGCATGAGCCCCAGAAAGTCTGCAGCCTTCGGATGGGTTATTTCTCTTGCAGCTGGGCTGACCTGAGAACAGCCCGCTGACCTGAGAGCCAGCTCCACCTCACTGGCTGGAAGTCAGAGCTCACGCTGGAAGAGGCAGGAGCAGGTATTTGGAGAAGGTCTTTGGGGAGCAACAGCCTGGCTGCAAGGAATGTTCGCTGGCAGAGACACAAGACTGCTTCCCTCCCCAAAAAATCAAGGCAACCCGAGCTGCTGCGGTTAAATATGGACGGAGAACTGAATGCCGCTTGTTGTCAACAGGGGAATGTGACCAGTCCTGACTGAGGTGAAAAAGCAAGGGGAGGGGACAAGCTATATCGAGTGCCTGAATTTGATCCATTGCTAAGAAGGGTATCATTTTGCCTTCAGAGTATTCAGAGATTTTTTTGACAAATGTTTTATTCCCACACAGAAAAACCCTTTTCACGTCTATCTCAACTCCAGGCTTTCTGGCTTGGTTTGTGAGGCACCCCCCCAAACCTCAGACAAACCCACTTCCCACCGTGCTAACCTGGCAGACCAGTTCTCATTCATATCGACTGGAAAGAAGCAGAACTCACCGCTAGCTGAATTTAGGGCATTGCTTTTTCCATTCACGTACCAGATACAAGTGCTGCGAGGCCTTCTGTCCATTCCAGCCTGAAGGAAGTCAGCTGTGAACAAATACTACTGCAGATAAGTCTTTTTGGCAGGGTGATATCATACAACCACGCTACAAGTGAGCAGAATACCTAATACTTTTGACAGAGTGAGGAATACAAGATTTTCACCAAAATCTTTGTCACAGAATTGCATGCAAAAATGCAATGGCCAACTAGAAAGAGCAGATGCAGGAGGCTCCAACGGCTGCAGGGACTGCAGGGCCTGCGTGGGGGAAGCAGAAGCGAAATTAATAAAAAGAATAGAGAAAAGGTAGGTATTATATCAGGGAAATTAAGGGCACAAAAGCTGAAAAATAGTAGCAGTGTTCATTTGGGGGTTTTTAGCTTCCAAATGCAGTATATGCATTTTTTAACGCATTTTGGTATCAGAAAAATGGCATTGTTGGTGGCAGTAGATGATGGCAGCACTGGATAAGAGAAGGCAGATGGTTAGACAAGTTATTTGTGAATTTGCTATGTGTTTGTTACCAGATTGCCCCTAGTTATAGACAGTATGGCACACATTTCCCGCTGGAAGCCATCTCACAGGAGTCTGGCGGCTCAACACTATTGCCACCAGATGGCAACAGATGGCTAAAAAAGATGCACTGGGCACACGACGGGCATTTGAGAGAGAACGATCACAAACAATCCCTAGCAAGAGCAAAACAGGGAGTAAATATTTTCAAGAAGCAATGCATTCAGGGAATTAACGACAGTCTTGAGATGCTAATGGACTGTACTTCCCCCGTTTACTCCAGTGCCCATAAGAACACGCTAAGCATTAATATACACATCAGTACGTACTGACAGATAGGATTTAATTCCACGAATCAAGACATTCAAAGTTGCAGTTTTCCATACTGAGACACACCTCAGCCATCCTGCAAATATATTTTATCCCCATGGATGTTTGTAGCAAATTTGTTTTCAGCATATCTTTTCTTTGTTTTCTATTACACAGGCCAAAGGAATTAAAAATACCAAAACCTCACTCAAAAGTGGTGCTCTTAACCTCTGCAGTTACAGAGCTTACATATTATAGCATAGACATGGTGCATATTTATCTAATCAGAAGGATGCTTCTGAAAAAAGGGCTTGAGTCTGGAAAGAAAAAGAAGAGCAAGGAAAAGGTCCACAGTCAAATAGAGAAACCACAGTCACAAAATACATAGTTAGATCAGTGGCACAAGTGTTAATCTATTGCAGGTGAGGAGAAACACTGCTCCTCTATAAACAGGCATCAACCTTCACAGTCACGCTGCTCAGACAAAAGTGACACTAGCAACGGAGACTCATTGACCCAGCTTGAGCAAGCCATGTGCAGCAATGAGAATGGAGACCAGCAATAACTGAAAACACAATCCAGTGAGACGAGAGGCACGAGCTGACCAGCCACAAAGTGCCAGAGGAATTGATAAGAAGGTTGCAGCTTCATGCTGCCTTTCTGTTATGGAAACTCCAGGAAACCAGTCCTGGAGCTGAATACTGTTGCTGAATAAAGCAGTGATAAATTCAACTCCAGCTATCATCCCTGACAAGGTTGCTTCTAGGGCTCCTGTCTGAGTACTAAGGCTTATCTCTGGGACCTAGGTGAGTCATGCTGGAGAGCCAAACAAGACAACGAAAGAGGACAAGTCCATTAGATGTGAGGTTTGCTCTGCCCTGCTCCTGCGGGCCACTCTGTCAGCACAGCAGCTTGCGAGAGCCGTGCTAGAGTGGCGAGGACAGCAGAAGAACAGTTTTGCTGGTCCTTCCCCTCATGAAGACTTCCCTGCACAGCAGGACTCCTCAGACACTCTGCTTCTATGGTCAGGAAAATCTCATTCATACATGGATGCAGCTAGGTGACACCTGTATTTATTAAAAACTCTGCCCTTTCCCAGCAGCACAAGTCAACAGCTGGAAAATGCACTCAGCCTGGTACAGACCACTACTACTACCTGTTCTGAACTTCGTCTGCAACCACCAGGCATGAGTTTTCTCTCTGCGGATGCAGAAAAACTCCACAAAGCACAGAAGTCTTGCAGCTGAGAGTACAACTGGACAGAGAGGGTGGCCCGGGTGTCAAAGCTGGGATCCAGGTGGGCACTGCCAGCTCTGCCACATCCTGACAGTGGAGACGTCCAAGGCAATGTTTAAACAAGTGTTGGGCACCCAAGTACTCTCCTGGAAGTGTCTGCCTCTGGAGGTGGCATAATATCATCATATTATATTTTGGGTACATATTCTGATGCTGATTTGCTTTTGTAAGTATATAGTTGAGTGCAGAAAGTAGAGCCTGGCATTGCCTGACTTCTGGAAATGCGTGTATATCGTATCACACCCCTACCCCATTTCATACAGTGGCTTTCATGAGTGGGACCACAGACAGCATTTAGCCTCAAGTATATCTCTGGATGCTCACATTTACATGTTTAAATACACATATCTGGTTTTGAATGTAGATGATTCTCCATTGGAGTAACTGCAGTGCAGACTGTTCAAGTTTAGCTTTACATAAAAGCAAGCTGCTTGTTCAGCTCCTAACACATTTTGGCCAGTATTCTGTAGTTCAGAGTTTTCCTGAAGACATTTTGGGGGGAGCTCCACAACACAGCCAGTGGAAAGAAGAACTGGCAATGTGGGAAGTATGTTTTAATGCTTAAAAGCTGCTGCGCTGGTTAGCTGCTTCTTTTATCCAGTTCACAGAGAAAAAAAAAAAAAGATAAAAATCACATTTTAGCTCTTAACTGACACAGGCTCTTCTCTGATTGCTGGCCCATAAGGATATAATTGACTACAACCCTTTTGCAATGTCATCACTCCCAAATACAAAAGCAATTAAATCCTGGAACATGGAGCACCCCACGGCACATTCCCCACATAGCCCCAGCTGCGGGATGAAAGCACAAACATCCATCTGGACGTCATCTGCTTCCCGTGGAGTGCCCGCGTTGCGGCGAGAGGCCGGCATGCTAAACCATCCCACATCACACCTGTGGTAAGTGTAACTAGGATAAACTTTTGCGATCCTGAGAACACCTCCGTAACCCTGCGAGAGCCCCCGGATATCTAGCGTTGAGGTGCAGATTCTCTCATTGCTAGTATTAGCTGGATAAACATGTAGAAAGAAATTTATTTTATTTTTAATTCTGCAAGTAGGCTGAGTGGCAGAGCTCTCCCTCCCTTCGCACACAGTGCTTCCCCTCCCTAAGCCCTCGCTGATCCCAGAAAACACTTAACGGAGATCTCTGCAAAGCATCCCTCTCACCTAGCGTTGCAGTGGTTGCTTTTAAAAAGTCAACATTTACCTCACTGTGCTATCTGAGCCATCACAGTGTTTTAAAGCAGGAAACACCATCCTCTACCCATGCTGTCCATTAGCTCCCAGGGATGGATTTCTGCTCCTGCACGTGACACTCTTGGATTTGTTGATGTGTGCTTTACCCAGGACCGACCTCATGCCAAAATACGCACTTTTATTGCTTATGTGGGGAACTTTGCCAGCACACGCACAGCATTTTGTTGGTAATTAGTAGAAAATACTGACTTCTGTGGTTCCTGGTGTATAGTTCTCACCTGTCACACGACGTTTATTTTGCCTCCTTGGCAGGCTGCAAGATCTTTGCCACGTTCCTCTTGTGTTGGACAACAGGGAACTTACACGCTTGTGTTTATAACTGATAAAACAGAAAAACAAAAACATACCCTCAACTCAAGAAACACCATCAAAGTGATAACTAAAGTATTAAAAAATCCCACTTTTGGAGTATATTTTGCAGTGCATGGCAGCTCTGGGTTCCTGCAAGAGGGGTGGGGGCTTGCAGCAGTGAGGCACATACGGGTAGGACTGAAGGCCGGGCAGAAGTCGGGAGGTGGTTCCCACCCCTCTGACAGCCCGCACTAACCTCAGGACTGCACAACGGCAAATTCCAGATTTCCCTGCTCACCAGTATTTGGGATTTGACAGGAGTTCAAAGCACCACACTCAAGACAGTTGGGGGAATATCTTGGTAACCACACAACACAGCAAGGGGAGCGATGGAAATGTAACACGAGCAGTGCAGGAGCAAAAGCAGTACAAGTAACAGCCGCATAAGAGAAACTGGCATTGAAACAAAGAGTAGAGTTCCAGCTTAATGATCCTTAACAAAGTCTAGTTTCCAAAGTAGCCTAATTGTGAAATTCATCCTCCCAGCAGACAAAGGCCACACCTACACTGACTTGCCACACAGCCCTTGAGCTTGCATTTTGTTTTCAAGCAAACAGTCTGCGTTCACATATAAAAGCTTACAGCGCGCTGAAGTGCAGTGTGGCAAATGGCTTTGTGGTGCTAGCAGCCTTTTGTGTCCAGATGATACGTGCCATTTTGTACAGTGTCCAGCCAATCCATGCTGCCTTCTAAGAAACAAGAAAATACTCAATGTGACCATTTTCCTTCGTCAGTTTTCCTGGCTACTTTAGGTAATCAATTCTGAAAACTTTATGATATCTTTCCTTTCTTCTCTTTCTGTGCCCCCTGCACTTGCAGGTCACTGGGATGGATATTGGAGGGACGCTACACTGACTGCTGGCTCTCCAGGAAGGTTATGACAGCAGCAAGGGCCTCATTTTTCTGACTGCTTCCAGTGTGCTCACGTGCCAGCATAATGAGGAAAAAAGAAAAAAAAAATCAACATATCACTTTTTGGTACACAGACCATTGGTGCGATCCAGAAGAGATCAGCTGAGAGAAGATAACATTTGCACTCCTAGGTTCCTCTTAGCATCTCTAAGTAAATATAAGCAAGCTAAAAAGAACCAAAGAAATGAAGAGGGAGGTTTGGGCCATTTAAATCTTTCATGTACAATTTCCATGTACATTGCAAACATTCACCAGCAGACAAATTAGCTACCTTCCATCCCGTTACAAAATTAACATACCTACAAGAAGTGGGGAGGTGTAGGGTGGGATGCCCCACTGACACCGTGCCGGCCTCTTTCTGACCACTAAGGGAGACAGCAATGGACGGTGCCAGCACGCCCACACTGCTTCTGATCCCTGCCTACCAGCAGCGATAGTCACTTGGGAAGCTCTCAGCTGGCACTCTTAGGAGAAGCAAAGCGTTCAGTTTGTTACTTTCACCTTCCAAAGCGTATTTGCCTCTTCATTTGTGATACTGAAAGGAGTCTTTGACTGGAGCCCAAGAAAGCTTTAGGAGGGGGGGTTTAGCTAGGTCAAAGCTCACCGTTGAAGTTACTTGTAACAGAAGGCGACTTGGGTGTAGGTGCACTGGCAGATTAGTTTTCTGCTCTTAATTAACACTATTAGCAAACTGACATGATGGCTTAGGAGTGAGGCTAAACCTAATATCAGAGCTGCAGATGGCAAAGGGAACATTAGTGGGGGTTTTCCTCCCACCAGCGCAAGAGAAGGAGAATGTCAGATCCCTCCTAATGCTGGGAGAGATTTCCAAGGATGGACACAGACCGTGGAACAAGCCAGCCCACGCTTTCCATGGCAGCGCCTCCAACTCCTTCTTTAGCCTCCTCCACTGCCAATGTCTTCACCAGGCAATGCCAAATCACTTCTTTGCTGTAACTTCAGACCAACCCTTCTTGATTTACATTATGAAGAGAGAACTTCAAAGTAAGCCGTGGGCAGACCACAACTCTTCCTCCAATGAGGGGGCATGAAGGAGCTGTAGAGTCTCAGCATTGCACCATATTTGAAATGTTTAAGAAGGGTGAGCATCTGGATTGCTGCACAGGGACTATTGGGTTTTGGGGTTTTTTTAAACAACATTGAAAACCATGTATCCACTGTATCGTAACACATTTGGAAATGATGCCTTTTCTCTGAAAGGCAAGATTATGTGTGGGTTGGGGAACTACTTCCAGGAAAAGTTCACAGTTTTCTGTGAGGAAGTGATTTGCAAGTGTCGTTGCAACTCACCTAGGGAACAGCTTGCGACAGATGCGGTGACTCCTCCACACGTATTTGATTATTGGCCTCTGCCTACTTTTAATAAAGGTGCTCAGCTGGGCTTTGAACCTCTTTTTTGTGAGGTATCTTGTACTGCACCACGTTGGTGGTGTCTAACCTACCTTGCAGCAATCTCAGTGTACCTGAATTCCAGTAGTTTACTGGAGGATGTCATCTGAGAGTTATTGCATGGTACAAACAACATATGTCCAGCATCATGATGCTGAAGAACATGAAAGGGGATAAAAGAACAAAAAGCAATTACAGGAATCTCTCCTCTTCCCCTTTTTGAGAACAGAGTAGGTGCTGGAGATGAGCAGTGAGCAAAGGCATCGTGCTGTGCTAAGTTCTTCTGGGTTTAGTGAGTGATCCTTCAAGTAAGCTTTAGGATACACCACCTTATGAATATTAATCTACAAAATGAGTAATTTTAATAGTTTGGACAATCCTATTTGCATTACTGACACAGTTAGTAATAAGGCATGAAAAAAATGAGGCAAAGAGAAAAAGCTTAGCATTCAAACTCTAGGCTTGATAGCAAGAAACAAAAATTACAGGCAACATAGTGCTTGAGAATGAATCCTGGTTGGCTGCCAAATGTATTTTTCAAAACAATGCCTAATTGCCTCAGGAAATACATTAATCAAAGGCTCCCAGAGGCCTAAGAACCATTTGCTCCAATCCACCGAGGCAGAGTAGTGATAAAGACCTGAGTAATACAAGAAGCTACATATGTCCTTGAGACAAAATACTTACATGAGAAATAGGAAAAGATACCTAACTAAAAGCTCTTAAACAAATTCCTGGAGCAGCTCGTCGACATCGCTCTTGGGAGAGATCAAATAAGAAAAAATGGTACTCTGACCATGAAAAACAACAGACATTAGAGAAGTTCATGAATCGTGCTGTCCAAATCGAGATATAGAAGGTGGCATCAAGAAGAGTATTTCTATGGTGTGGCCCAGATCATGTAGAGAGCAAATCGGGCCAGCATGAAGAAATGATCACCCTATGCAAGGGCTCTGGAGAACAGTATAACCCGAAATGCCCGTGACCAGAGACAGAGGAAGAGTGTGCTGAAGAACTGAAGAAGAGTTGGATCGCTCGATGTGTATGTAAGGCTTCCTCCTCTCGGCACGTCAGCCCAGTGTCCTCGGATTCTGTTGGAGGCAGAGCTCAGTGCTAACCAGCCCAGTGCTGCGCAGAGAGGCGACCCTGGGGAGGTTTGCTGGAGGTGCAATAACAACCCCCACACCCGGCTTCTCACGTGCTGCTCTCAGGCACGTGTCCTCTGCCGTTCTTACACTCCTGCTAGCATGTGACCAAAGCAGAAGGCACTCTTGCCTTACATGGTTTGCTCAGCAATCGCTCTAATCCACAATGCATTTCCTAACCCTCCTTCTCTTGCATTACATAAGCTTTCTAGGGCTGATGTGCAGTTGCTAAGCAGTAATTTTGCATGACTAAAAAAGAAATCCATGATTGCTAGGTTCACTAAATGTTTTTTTCCCTTATTGCAATATAATTATAGCTATAATAAAAACATTGCAGAACATTCATCAGCATGCAAAAATTAGGTCAGGAACAGAGCGAGTATATCATATATGCCTTTTAGAAGCCTTTACTTCTTCCTTTGCCATTGGAGGGGGAAGGGCAGGAAAAGTTTGGTATTGCATAAAATCATACATAACAGTTTTTTCCATCCTGTCAGCTAATCTGGCATAAACAGAAGTTTGCATTCTTGTTTCAGAAGGCAGCTTGCTTCCCTCATCGCAGAGCTCTCCTAAAGCCTTGTCACAGGCTCCCTCCGTACGGCCCCAGCACGCAGCGTTTTTCCCCTCTGCCCTGCAGTCTGAAATGGGGACGGCGATGCATCCCTCCGGCAGGGAGCTGGAGGCAGACGCGACCCCCATCCAGGGAAGGAGCCTTGCACCCAGGCCACAGATGTGGGGAGCACACATGCTGCTCTCCCGAGGGGTGCACATGTCCCACACGCCGCGCACAGTGCGTCCAATGCGCCTCGCATGTGCCGGGCTGCCGTGCATCGCTGCGGGTCCACCGGGATGGAGACCTGGACCAAGGGGTGCAGTGCCCAGCCTGACTCTAGCTGGGACATCTTTCCCACTAAGTTGCAGAGGCCTGGCCTGGCTGATAAGAGGTCAAGTAACCCTGTGCTAAACCCGGCTCAGCAAATTCACTGCTGGGACATTTTCCTGGAATTCCTGCAAGATTTTTTTCCCTTTTCATCCTAAAGCTCCTAATTATGCTCCCAAGCACTGTCCTAAATATCTTTTCTCCCCAATAGTTCTGACATTTAACTTTTACTAGACATACATTTTTTAACAGTTATTCACTACCTCCATAATTTTTAATAATTTTGCCTTCCTTTATCCATGTTGAAGACTTGCTTTCCCTCACACTCTGTGCAAGTTCCTTGACTGCTACCAACTCGTACTTCTTGCCAGTGCCCCTCATTTCATCCTTAGAAGTCCAAGGAAGAAGCTTTTCTCTGTTTAATCCCTTCTTTCCCATCTTTTTGACTGTGGCCAACTGCCCTTTGATAAGATGTCAGTGAGGTGGCTCCAGTGTCTGCCCAGCCCCATGTTGCGCTGTAGACACGTACCCCGCAGCACTGGAGACAACGAGGGCAACTCCTGAACTAGAGATAATATGCATTCATCGTGGAAATCAATTCGTTTAGAGAACAAATCAACTTAGCGATAACCTTTACTTTTTATAGACTTATGTTATGTGTTGTATCGTCATTTAATTAACACAAATACTAAAAATACTAGTTTTTTGCATTTAATTAAAAATTTGAATAAACGTAACTTAAATCATGTAATTGCTTATATGCAGATGCAAAGTATCTTCCTGGTTAGCAAAAAGAAGTATCAAATTTACTGCAAAGACAACATTTATTCCTGCACTACCTGCTTTAATGGTTACCACTCAGGAAAGATCAGAATTTCATTAGCATAGTAACAAAAACAAGATTAAAATGGAGGCTTTGCCTACACACTTAATGGAAAATCACAATTAAATTAAAGAGATTAAAAAAATAGTCACTGGATACAGATTCCAGGGATTCAAAGTCAAGCAAGTATTGCACTGACCGTTGGAGCCCTCCATCCCACATTCCTGTCCCTAACGCAACACACGACCTGTGTATTTGAACCTGAGACACAGGTGCTCTGCAGGTGGCAGTTTTGTCCCACGTCGGGTGAGCAGGGTGGTTATCAGACACTGTCAGGCTTAATTATTTGAATATTGAGACTGTTTGGTGTTTAACATATTCTGAAGTTTTATCGTCACTTGGCATGCAGTTTCCTTCATATCTCATCAGAATTTGAGACTTAGGGAAAGTAAAATGTGCTTATTACGGCAGGGACTCGTCTGCCTGACCTCTAAGCTCCTGTGCCTACCAGCTGCAGCAACTCCTCATTAGGGAGCTCTCAGGGGAGGGGGTGTACAGGCATTAAGGAAAAGCTATGCTTCTTGAGCTGGGTTTTTGGGGCAGTTTTTGGGGGTGTTTTTTTGTTTGAGGGTTTTTTTTTTTTCCAGTTGGTCAGCAAACTGACTGCTCCTCTCTCAGCAGTAGGTCTGCATTTAGGTTTTCTCCTTTCCTGCAGGAACTTCCATGACCATGTCACTTGTTCAACTCTCCTGGAAAAAAGACATCTCCAGCAGGGGACCAGCGCTTGGTAGTAGCTAACAAACCTTGTTTGCCCTGCATGCATTGGAGAGGTTGACTATCCCCAGAGCAAATCTAGGCTTGCTATATTCAGTGTTTTTTCTTTGACTCTGATCTAGCTTTGCGCCTGTCATCATTGCTTCTAAAGGCAGTTGAAAGCATCTGTAAAGTGAGGGGAGCAGCCATTACTGTCAGCAGCACCCATCTGCACTCCACTGAGACAGAGGAACTGGACATGTCACACAAGGAGAAAATGTAATTATCCTAATTACTCCTGTTTACTACATGCTTCCTGCTATACACGTTAGAAGTGGGTTCAGGTTTGCCTGTGTAGCGATGAGGAACAGCGGATGCCTTTTGCTCAGGTAAGGCGAGTGCTCCTCTGGCTCACCGGGGCTGCTGAAGGACACAGGGTGCCACCACCGCAGCCGGAGCTGCTGAGGCAGAGCCACACCCTTCTCTGGCCATGCCCCGCATCCGCTACTGCCGGGTGCTTTGAGAAAAGGATGCTTTTGCCACGGCTGGCTGTGGTGGCATTAGGTGTCAGGGACAAGCACGTAACAAGTAATACAAACACAGCAGTGCAACAAGTGGGTCAAATGTGTGCGTGCAAAACCTTGCCAGCGTTATTTAGAAAAAAACCCTATCTCTCGATGACAGACCTGATGATGCTAGGAGTAGAACCGTGGGAGAGTGCCACGCCAGGGAGCTGACTGCAGAGACAGTGCCAGCCAGAAGCCACAGAATCCCTGCAAGGTACCCTGGAAGGGAAGGCAGGAGTGATGGATGGTCTGAGGACTGGGATACACAGGGCCATTAGGCAACACAGGAGTGAGGAAATGCATCACATGCTGTCAAGGCAGCGGGGGAAATGCAGTGTGTTTAGGAGGTGGCTTGGAACAAGGTAGCGGTGAACATATGCGGCTGCTGGAGAGAGCAAGGCAAATGTGACTGGGGAGCATATGGGCCATTGCTCTTGGGCTGGGGGGGGCAGGCAAGACTGTGGTCGAAGACAACAGTTTTCCAGCTGTGTCAGTTCATTGGGATAAATAAAGTGATAATGTGTACTAATTAATACATTAATTATAGCAGCAAGTCACTTCTAGCGCTACAGAAGATTGAAAAAAAAGCAAGCAGAAGAAAAGGATGATACTTCAGATTCTCTCAAAACCTCCCCCTGCTCTGCCTCTCCATCAGCCCCCAGCAGCCTCCCAGCCCAGAGCGGTGCTCCCCACGTGCTTACCAGTGTGCACCCCCAGCTTCACCCCTTCCTTCCTGGGAACCTTCATCCCCCACTTCCAGGGGAGCTGTAGGAGAGAGCTGCTTTCTCCCCTCTCCTCCCCTGGCTGGGCACGTAAGGGAAGGGGTGGGATACAGGGAGGCACCTTACTGCTGACAGAAGGGAGCATAGCTGGTTGCAATTGCTAGGGGATTATTCCTTCTCCTCTGGATGGTGTTGGCTGCCTGAGAGGAGGAAAACGGCAAAACCTCCAAGCTTCCCAAGCAGCCTCACCTGGCTGCTCTCCTTTGGAGCTGGCGCTAGGAAGGTGCCCAAGCAAAGCATCTCCCTAATCCTAGCATCTCATTATGTCTTTCTTCCCTGCGGGTCCCACGCTCACTCCTGCCTTTCTTCTTTTTCCCTTCTTTTATTGCCAGCCCTTCAAGCTGGGCCTTTTGCCAGTCCTTGCCTTCCCGAGGGCAGCTATGCCACTTTTCCGGGACCTGACGTTTCATTCTCAGACCTCTTTTCTATCCCTGTTTACCCCAGTTCCTCCACTCTGTCTTGTGCCGTGGGGTTCTGCTTTCCTTGATAGTTACACATTTCCACTGTTCTTCAAAATAATCAGGCTCCAAAGCATTCCTCAAAAGTTTTGGATTGAATCAATGTGCCATTTGCCATTGATCTTCTCTGATGTTAGTATTTTCCCATGCACAAGGCAATGAAGAATGAGATCCAGGTGAGTCACACAGAGACACCGTTCGGTCACAAGCAATGCCGCTGCCTCGTCTGCCACTCCCGGCTGCAGCAGTGCTGCCAGAAAGCCTAACAGGAGAGGGAGTGTTTAGAGTTAGGAGGATTACAGCACAGAGAATTCTAATAACGCCAAACCAAACTCACTGGCAATACCATTTTTTTTAGTCAGAAGTTGTAGAAACGGAGAAATTAACACTTGTAAGGTCTGCAAACCATCCCAGTGTGAAACTCCACGTGCACCCGCCCAGGGTTAGCTACTCCACTGGGGCGGATGTTTCTGCCGTGCTAAGAAGTGCTCCTGGGGACAGACCGTCCACGGACGGAGCGTCTCCATCAGAGGGGCTGCAGCAAGGCTGATGACAAGCCATTTTTTATGCATTGCTTTATCAGAGCGAACAGAGAAATTGTTTATAAGTTTTGGTCATTTTCCTTTCACATGGTGTCATGGTTGAACCCCAGTAGGCAGCTAAGAAACGTTTGCAGGGCAGGCCAAAGCGCTTGCACCAGCACCAACCACTTTAAGCGCAAAGCAAGTGTTCTGTGATGCATTCGCATTAGAAATTCAGTGGTGTATCCATCTACTCCAGGCAGCTACAGCTGTGTAATGGTAAACTGCAATTCCAGTTCGTATATAGGTAATTATAACAATATATATATAAAATACAAAGTAGTAGATGGCTTGACAATACTTTTTTGGTTCGTTTAAGAGTTCTGAAGCATTCTTGAGAGGCATCTTGGACAATGAAGACAGAAATTTTCAAACTACAGAGGAATTTGTGGGAACCTCAGCAAAGCGTCAGGCTCCAAAGTACTTACATCAGAATGGTCTCGTCAAAACCAGTAAAACTCAAACCCACTTCTTTTAAGTCAGAGGTTGTTCAGGGTTAAAGTGCCAATGTAAAAAATGAAAAAAGCAGTATTTTTGAAACATGTTTGTTAAATAAAAATAAATAGCTTAATGTTAGAGTTCTAAGAGCAAAATTTAATAAATTAATATATGCATGCCAGATAAAAATACAAAATTACAATTGAAATAGCAATAATAATAAAGGAACACTGCTCAGCATTGCAGATTTCACTGCAACCACCATAAACGTCATGGAGAATTACTTAAAGTAACATTTGAAGTACACATTTTGTTTCTGTTAAAAACAAATTACTATATGATGAAAAAACTGAAAGAAACCCAAGAAGAAATCAGCCCCAAAAGTGGCAGAGAATGATATGAAATGTCAATAAACTGCCAGAGGCTCCATTTCACATAAGTCGGCCTTCTTTTTAGTATCAGAAACCAATTACATAGAACATAAAAGCAAATTCACAACAGGTTTACACGGAGAAACATGCTGAATTACAATCACAAACTATCCAGAACAAAGATGCTGCACCAGTTCAGTTGTCTTCTCCATGGAATGAGTCTCACCAGAACAGGGAGAACAGGGAGCAAATCATGCAATAGCTTTAGGCTTTTTGTTTTTTATTTTAACATGATAAACACCCAGGATTACTAGTACTGGAAAGTATGTGTTAACCTTTTTCAACATCAGCTGAATGGCACTACAGAAACGACAAAGAGTTCCTTCATTTTTATCCTGAATACATCGAAAGCTCTAGCAAATACAGAATTCAGCAACAAGAGCCATTAAATTACTTTAAAATATTCCTTCATCCATAGAACACTGTTGCTTCCTTTTTTATTACAAAACCCCCAAAATATTCAAAATAAAATGTCTTCATTTTTTATAAGCATCTCCACCACAAGTCTCTGATAACGGATGTCATTCAATGCAGCCATCGCATCCAGTTCTGGCGCTCTCATAAGAGTTGGTCCAAAAACTATGCCCAGATTCTCTGCACTCATCAGATTTTCCTTTTCATGGAGCGTTACTCTGTAAAAAAAGGACAGTCTTTTTCACATTCCTGCGGTGCCAAACTATGTCTGCATATGCTTGAAAACCTGGGAAACTGGACAGAAATGTTTGCCTCTCCCTAAAGCCTAGAAGAGGCTGCCATTTCCAGCAGGATGTATTTGGAGGCGTCGGGTGAAACACTCAGAAGTTAGCGAGTGCTAATGCTGTGCACATTTACAGTGAGTCAGATGTCTCTGTCCTCCTACCACGCACACAGACCATGTTTACTTGCAGGAGGGTTGGTACTCCATGGCGAAGGAGGGGGCTGAGGGGTGAATTTGGACAAATCAGAACAATTTTGCTTTCGCTCTTTACAGCGGCACCATTCGGAGGCCATTCCTATGGGGAGCAGACCGTGTTTGCTATTACAGTAGCAGTTTTGTGGTCACTAGAGACGTGCTGTTGTGCCCACCCAGGTGGGATTCTGCCCCGGTTCCCCTGGTGGCATGGCTCCATGTGGTCACACTGCTCCTCTCTCGTGCATATGACAGCAATGGGGGTGAAGCACATCACGTGAATTCCCTGCCTTTAGGCACTACAGGCTAAGTGCGCTAAGCTGGACGCCTGGTTCCTCTTCAAGACAAATTATGTGCTGTGGCATGTACTAAAAAAAAGTGAATCACCACTTTGGGGCAGCTTTGAAACTGCCAGGGTCTCACTGTAACCTCATTTGCACGGCAGTCTGAGCAGGTCATTAAACCTGTGCTCTGACAGGCCCACTTCCACCCCTCCCTCTTCTGGGGTCCTTAGCAGCTGCCAAACAGCCGAGCCCCCAGCTCAGGGAAGCCTCCCGCCGCCTGGTTCCCATCTGCAGAGGAGGAGGAGGTGGGGAGGCCACGTTTTGCTGCTCCACAGGAATCCGACCTGTTCAAAGCTGTGGGCTGAGGCCCTGCTGCGGGGCAGGTTTGCAGGCCACCTCCAGAAATGTAATTTGCCCAAGAATTATACCTACAGGAGAGGCATCCTTTGCTGGGGCTATTGCAGAAACACATCTGCTCAGCAAATGCCAGAATGGTCACTGCTGCCCAACCACGATGGCCTCCGGGGTCATGGGATGCTACTTCTTAATGTGGGCTCAGGGGCAGCTTGTGCTCTCCTGCGCTGCTCTGCCTCAGCTCGGAGAACATAGGGTCCCGCACGGGGAGGGCAGGAGAAGGACAGCCTGCCTGGGACATCCTGACACCGAGTGTGCCCATTGCTGCTGCCCACTGCAACGGATGCAGTAGACACAAACGTGCCTCAAAGCCTAAGCTTCTGCCTTGGTTTATCCTGGTGAATTGCCTCGCTCAAGGAAACAAGTTTAGATTATGCAAATGTTTTAATGCACACTATGGTTTAAAGAATCCGTAAGAATTCTCAGAAACAACTAAGAATCCAGGGACAGCAACTGAAAGAGTCTGGCTAAATTATTTCTCATTTCACCACTGTGGCATCTTGCGTTGCATGAAGAAATCCTTTGGTATACAAAAAAAAATTTCAAGATTTTTCTTCCTTTTTTTCCCTTCTGCCTTAATTTTTATTTTGAAACAAGTCAAACTGATGTTTCCAAGCTGCTGTGTCTTCTGTTTGTAATTATTCCAGATAAAGGAGCTGTGTCTGATTACCTGAATTTAGCAGCAAGACAACAGCCTGTGGAGCACCACAGCTCTTTTTAGCAAATGTATTAAAAGGAAGTTTAAAAATGAGTGAATTTTGTCACCCTTCTACCTTATCATTCACCTATACCAGAAATACGATGTGCAAAAGCAACTTGCTAACTAGAGCAGCAACAGCTACTCTTGAACAGGGTAAGGAAAAATTAACTTCACACTTCACAAGCAGCAAGGCGGGTTTTTTTTGTTCCCAAGTCTCTCATCCCTGTGTCTGTTCTAAAACATCCATTAGAAATGTCATTGAAATAAATGGACAAATCAGGCAGAAACCCTGTAGCTGAATTTTGCCTGAGGCACTCAGCAGAGTCGACATATTCCTACTTGTAGAACTATAAAAGGAAAATAAAAGAGCTTAAAATAAAGGCTTTTTCTAAGGAAAGGGAATGATGCTTATATATTGACAGTAAGTTCATGTTACTTGAGAAACTAAAATGGCTACCCTAACATGCCACATTGATTTTTTCCCTACTTTCCTGAAAGAAATAGAACCTGTGCTGTTGTGCTGGATATTCATCCGTCAGTCCCTCTCTAACAATTTTTCAGCCTACTGATCATCTTCAGTCATATCTGGGGGAGAAGGAGAAACCTCAGACAGAATTTGTGCTCCTACGTTTTTGAGAAGGTGGCAGGTGGAATGAGAGGCTCCACACTGATGAGGAATGACTGGCAGACCTCACCAGACGTGTGGCTGGAGGGCAAATTAACACTGTGCCTAATCGGCATCAGCTCAAGCCTAGCGTGTGTCGTCTTTTTTAGGGTGTCAGGGATGACCAGGTTAGACAAGACTTAGCAGAAAAAGACACCGATCTATAGCCACTAAGCCGTATTAGTTCCTTGCCCAGGAAGTGACTTATTACTCCTAGGGGTACTAAAGGCTTTTGTTGCCATAAATATTCACTGTAACCTTAAATGTAGTGCAAATTTGTTAGGCAGGTGACTTTTGTGCTTCAAAACTGTGGTTTTTTGACTTACGTCCTTCAAGTACTTTGTGAGTGCTTTAAGCGGGATAA
Source organism: Aptenodytes forsteri (assembly GCF_000699145.1). Lineage (NCBI taxonomy): Eukaryota > Metazoa > Chordata > Aves > Sphenisciformes > Spheniscidae > Aptenodytes > Aptenodytes forsteri. The sequence goes on from NW_008795194.1 coordinate 2,531,719, forward strand.
AAACCAGTGTTTGGGTATTTGCTGTTGTACAGACTATCAGTCCCTGCTGCAGTCCATCTCCAGGATTTGGTGGGCCTTGCCGAGACTTTTCTGGAGGTCCTAACATGGTCTTTGCTAAAAATGAGTTTGGCTTAGTTCTCTCCAGCTAGTCCACCTACCTCTTCAGATGGGCCATGAGATACCGTAATGTTTCACAGTGTGCAGGCGGCAGCAGTTTCAGCGCCTCATGGAGAATTTCCAGCTGTTCGTCCGGATCGGTGGTTTCTGAAACACAGAAGTTCAACTGTCACCACATGTACAGCCAGAATTCACACACAGAAGGACAAGAACGGTGGCCTGCAGAGGAGATAGGGCCTCACAGCTCTGCTGGATTACTGATTTCCAGAACCTATCCAAGCCTCATAGTGGAAGATTTGCCTGTCCAAAGAGGTGCTCAGAGCACAGTCAGGATGTGATTGGTTTTGGACGAAGAAAACTCCCCAAAGCGAACTGCAATCCACTGAAAGATTCCCTGCAGCCTACTAAAAAAAATTCCCCTGGCAATCCTTGCTGACTGGACTAGTTTTGCACAAATAATCTACAGGTGCAACCCTGGGACAGCAGAAGGTACTGGGAACTCTGCCATCAGCGTCTTTGGCTGTGTCCATGCTACTGGGAAAGAGCCCTCTCCAGAGGAGCGGTAAGCCCAGCATCCGGCCCTTGTTTTCTACCCACAGCCACCTCACACCTTTCCAGGTGTGGCTGGTGTGACTGCGACATTGCAGAGATGCTTCAGGCAGCCAGGATGCTTGGGAGAGATGTTCCAGCTGGGCTTACCGCTGCGCTTGCAGACTCGCTGTCTGCAAGGCCAGCCTTGAAGGTGGCCTTAGGATAAGCGCTTATCAGCTTGTAGAAACACTCCAAATGGACACCTCTAGAAACAAATGAGTTATCTTATTTCTAAACATTTTCATAAATCACCTTCTTTCTGGCAACACAAACCCAACAGACTTTAAACATCACTGTCAAGTACTAGGGATTCATGCAAGACACAAAAAGCGATGTAATCCATAATGTGTGATGAAAAGGAAGCATTCCTGGTGACAAAGGCAAAGAAAAATGTAACCATGATCACGTAGCGCTACGTGGTCATGTTGTAATGTGCAGAGCATATTTACTCCTGCAATCCTTACTAAATAGGGCATGCAGGGTAAGAGCCGATGGGACAGCTATTAAATCAATAGGCAAGTACTGCACAAAAAGGAGAAGGAAGGGATGAGAGTGAAAACCAGGAGGAAAATGCGCTATACTTACTCGCAGACTCTATAAACTTTGGGTAGGCATCATACGTGATGAGTGGAATTGGCAAATCCCTGAAGTACAGTTTAAGTGCACCAGTGATAATATTGATATCTTCATACATATTCACAGAAATATCAGCTTTTTCCCCATCTGTGTGGAGAAGGCACTGACATTAAAGTCTTGGAAATGTAAACAGATGTAAAACAGCATTCAAAAGAAAAATAGTAACTTGCTTAAGCAAACATTATTAAAAGGGACACAACTACAGATTTTGGCTTTTATAAGCAAAACAGAGAGTTATTGGGCTGTGAAGTTCATTGTTTCAGGGCAAAATCCTCAAGCATTTTATAAAGAAACCTATCCTTTCTTCATTTCAAATTATTACAAAAAATGCAGGGTTTTTTGGGGGGCAAAAACCTGCCAGTCTGATCTAGCAGTATCTATCTTGTAGAAACGTGTGGAAGTTCAGCTATTTCTGAACACATTGCGTTGCCAAACAACGCATTTGTCAGCACTGAGTGAGAAATCAGGGGCGCCTGGGAAAAAAAGTAAAAGAAAGAAAACCAACTTAGTCCACAGCTTCCTCATTTTATAGCAAAAACATGTGTTCACCATTTAGCTACAGAATACTACCTACTCCTGACCGCAGTGGACACAGATCCAGAACTTCGCTTCTCCAGCACATCCCCGCCCTGCTAACGCTGCAGAGGAGGCAGATGTTGTCTGAATAGGTCCAGTCCTCCGGAAAAAGAGGAGAGAGAGTTTCCAGCATGGATTTTGGCCTTCATTTCTACTGGTATAGGGGGACTGCAGCTGGAAAGCCTTTAATTTTCCCACTGCCTTTTCTCAGAGAGAAGAGTTTGTTCTCACTGACCTTCTTTTAGACTGTAATAATTCAAACTTTGTTTGCACTATTGTATTCATCTTATTATTTTGGACCTTTCATCCAGAAAGATGCATTTAAGTTGCACAGCCCTCTTAAGGCACTTCATCACTTGCCCTCTATCCCTCCCCCACCCCCCTGAGCGTAGTTTTACTTGCAAACTAGGGCAGTAGTTCAGAAAGCTTTGTCCTTTCCTATGCACATCATTACTGAAGCACAGATCCTGATGGAAGGAGAAAAGTAGATTTTGGTAACAAAGGCCAAAGTGAAGCTGATAACGCTTTTCTGACGGGAAGACTCCCCTTCTGTTAGCACAGCTGCCGGACTCCTTCAGCCCACTGATGCAGTGGAGCGTAAGACAGACGGGGGCTGCGCAGAAAAATCGTGTATATTTAATACATCAGCACAAAGTTCCAGCATGCAGGAAAGACTGTACCTCTGTCAAATGCCATTTTGACATCTTCGATAAGATCACTAAATCCTGAGACTCTGTATAGTCCTTCAGAATTAAGACCTGCAATGAACATTTTAACAAGACTAAAATTAGTCTTAATTTTACAGTTTCCTTCCACCCAGTTCTTCCCTAGTCAGGTTCTTCATTTAAGGCAGAAAAAGCAGGCACATTTTAAAAGCCTTATCAGGCTTTTCTTTCAGAATGAAATCTTATCCTGGCCTTTTAACCCTGACCCTTGCATTAGCTGCTTTGTTATATCAGCACTAAATTATGTTTATACAAACGATTTCAGAGGTGAAGAAACATATTAAACCAATTACAACAGATTTAAAAATAACCGAGATTAGCATACTTGATGTTCAGTCATTATTTCAGAATGACAACAAATACTCTAATTCTAGAAAAGGATACTCAGTGGGGGCTAGGGGAACTAGCAAGAGGAAATTCATCAATACTGCCTTTTTTTAGCACACTCACTTAATTTTTTTAATAAAAATATTACTGGAAAGATAGATGCCAATATATAACTATAAAGCAGTAATTGTCCATTAAGCAATTTCTAGCAGAATCTATAAAAATTATAAATGGGTATGAACCATGAAATAATGCAAAGTATAATATTAGCTGTGCAGGGTAATTGGCAGTCATAAAATGTCTTATGCAAATCTGTTTGGAGCAATCACATGTTCAGTAGAAACCCAGATGACCCAGATCAATCTAAACGGATTATCAGTAAAGCAATGAAAGTCCATTAACTATGCCTTACCTCTAGATTCAATTTCCCTAATGCACATGTCTACTACCATTGGTCTCTTAGTGAAGTGTGCTTTTACTAGCGTTGTAAGGTCACAGCTGTACACTTTTTTGACATGCTTCAGGTCTGGCTTGCAGTCATTTGGGACCATCTTGGAACACTGCTTGTGCACATTTAAACCACAATCTGAGAGAAAAATGAAAAGACGATTAGGCTGGTGTTTGGTGAAAATGTGTATCCCGAGGTCAGTACTGCGGAGTACGTATGGCTCCTGCAGGATCTGACCTGACCTTGCAACTACCACTACTACTTCTGTTGAGACCTCTTAACCGTCAAATGCACGAGGTAGGGACAGACCTGAAGTACGACAGATTTTCTACCCAAGACATTTCTTCTGTCCCTAGAAGATCTAACACAAAGTGACAAACTTTCCATACGGTTTTTCGAATCAGGATCTAAGGGTCAATTATTTTCCCCACCACTATTACATATGTTGCTATCACGATCTAAATTTTCTTCCAAAGTTGCCGTGGATTTCCTAACACGTACGGCTTCAATGTAGTGCTGGACTGTGGCACTTAAGACACCTCCTGGGGGAGATGAAGGTAGGGACGGAGTCTCAGAAGGCTACAACCCCTCTGCAGTGCGCATTGGCAAGGCAGCCCTGAGACCTGAACCATTTCAGGGACCCCTATGCTCTTGCCAGGTGTGGCAGCCCATGCTTAGTGTTGCTAGTGACAGGGCCCATTCCCCAGCTCAGAGGGGAGCTGAAAAGCAGACGCAGGGGTCACCAAGCTGGTTGGTGTTTTCTTGCTACCAAGCAGTTTACAAAGGACTTTGCTAAGTCACAGCAGCTACAATTCTGATGCCATTTCACAGGGTGTTTCTGAAACAAAGTGTTGGCAGGCACCAAAACAATTCTGTTTACTTTAAAAATGACTTAGGGAAAATTTGTTGTGGTTTTTTTAAAAACATAACCAAAACCTCCACAGCTTTATTGTAAACATACTGAGAATGAGATTTAGTTTAAGTGAAACTTAATTGAAATCAGGTTACAGAAAAATGTTTGTTCTGCCCAAAACCATTCAAAAACATAGTACTCAGGGTCTGGGAAAAAAAATCTTGGAAAACACCACCTTAATTCCAAAGGACTCCAGTTCTGCAAGCGTTTCTCTACATCACTGCATTGCCATACGGAGTCCCCTGGATTTCTGCAGAATTAAGGGATGTAGGAGCTTGAAGGATCAATGCCTTGATGAAAATCTGTACTTTCCTCTCCCACTGCAGTACTGAGTATCTGTCTACATAGATTCCCTTTGTATTTCATTCCTGCCGATTTCGCCAATACTTGTATTTTCATTAATGCCCCATAAATTACTTGACTTTGTTCTTTCCAAAACAGTAAACCCCAGAATTCATTGCTAAGTTTAACTTCCACTAAGTCAGCTGCTGCCTGCTGCTAAAAGCACTTTGTTTACTTAACAGGCCTGTAAAGCAAACAGCTTTGTCACTTAGGATCCTCTGTAAAACATCCAATCTCTGGTTGCAATTAAAGTTCGGCATGTCACCTTCAATCAGTCAAAACTTGCACAGATCCCGATCCAGATGAAATGGCTGATTAAAATTCTCTTTAGCTATTTCTGTGCCGGAGCGACTCCCTTCCTTGCTAGGAACGGTTAGCATGCAAGACAGGGAGCTGCGAATGCTGAATTTCCCACCTGGTTGTGATTTTGTGTTGCGAACCCCACCTTGGGCAAAGCCATGCAAGGCAACACCTGGCCCCCTGCAAACAAGCAGTACCACCGGGGGTACCATGGGGGCCCACCCTGGTCAGCCTCGGTTGCTTGCTTTGACCCCCAGCCCTCTCCTGGGCTCGCCCCAGAAGCTGCTCGTCACAGCTGGCTGTCCCGGAGCCCCAGGCGGTGGCAGGCTCAACTGCTGTCCCTCCAGGCGTGGGGAAGTTCAGTTTGGTCACTCGGGTTCCTTCAGTGCTTGCTCAGTTGCCTCATTCGTGACAGAGAGGAAACAGTAACAGACAAAGCACTTGCCTTCCCCTGACCATTTATTTAAAACCCGCATTTAATCAAGTGCTTTAAGACCCCTAGTTGGAAGGTGCATGACCACACAACCTCTTCATGCACAGCACCTACCCCACCTGTGGTTCTGGGGTGTGGAACGAAGAAACTCTGAGCACGCCAGCCAGTGCAGGCAAGGGGAGCTCCACCTACGCTTTAAATGCCTATCACCAGCCCTACATTTTGTCTGAACTCTGAGAAATGAGGTGCCTCTGTGCTTTAAATAGGGAACCCAAATTCACTGGAAACATGTGACTTGAATCCCTTAGCGTCTCAGTGCTTCGGCTGTAACATGGGAAGGAGAAACTGTTCTTGCCTCCTCGGGGTCTTGTAGAAACAAATTCGTTAAATGTTTGTGGAAATACAGAGGAGAAATTACTCATCTTTGGTATAAGGTTTGAATAATAAGACCAATGGCTACACTTCTAACAACGAGAAGACAAAATACCGAATAGGTGCTATTAAGCAAATACCATCCATGCTGCTTTGAGAATAAGGATGAAGTTGTGGAGTAAAAAATAATAAGTAGTCAAATAATCAGAGGCAACATCTTAATGAGCACACAGAAGGGAAGCAAAGTAAGATCACATAGGAAACCTTAATTTTTTATTTCCTTTATTTCGAAACCCTAACCTTGCAATAATAGTATTTACGAATGCAAATATAATTATTATACATAGAATTCCTACAATTGCTGCAAGAAGCACCTGTTCCAACATGCGCAAAACGGCCTAGTACGTCTGTCAAAAATGATGTCTACAAGACTGGAATGGCAGCGTCTCGCTCATGAGGACTCACTAGCCATTTTGTGAGTGCAAATTACCTGCTTCACGCAGACAGCAATACACCTCAGGGTTATGTTTCTGAGAATCCAAAGATAATTAAGACTAAAATATACAAAAAAAGGCAAAACACGCTTCCAAGTATCTCATACTTGACTTAAAACAATTATCGCACTCACTGAGATCATCCTAATTACATTTATATACAAGAAAGTTTCATTTCATTAAAATATGTAACTTACAGAGATGTTTTCAATGTGAAAACCTTGCTTCTGAAAATAATTGTGTTATTGCTAATCCCATAGATTCAAATGGGCTTTGGATCTGACCTCATTAATACCAGAATAATAATTACAAATGCAAAACTCAATTTTCCTCCTCTCTCGTTTGTTCTTCCTTTGCATTTGATTAGACTTTATGCAGCAGCCCACTGCTTAAGGGCTTACAAACACTCCTGAGAAACATTTAAAACCTAGAAATATTTCAGATACTTAATGCTTAGAAAATGCATGAGCACTAGGTTCAATATTATTGGGCTGTGTGGTATCCTCCTAACAATCAAGGCTCTTTACCTCTTAAGTAAGCGTAGGACATCACCTCACTTTAGCAATTCTGCATCAATATGTACTTCCAGAAGATTTCAGTGATTTTGCAACAGAAAAATTATATTTTTTCCAATAAAGAAGCTGAAATTCACCAGTGCCGTGCTTCCTATCAGGTGCGCCCCTCTCCTGAGCTAACAGTACTTGTTAGTTAGCTAACACATGACACAGCCATGTCTCAGTCACTAGTCTCTGGTTTAGTTGATAACCAGAGCCACGCATGGATGAAGGATGACCACCTGTCTTGCTAACTCCAACAAGGTAAAAGGTACATGGGCAGGAGGTCAGCGCTCCTCTCCACTGAGCACTGGGAATGTGCCAACCTTCTGCTCTATACTCTGCTTACTTGTTAGTACTAAAAGACAGGAATTATGCTGCAAATTGCATATTATTAAATAAAAATGCCTTCTGTTCTCATTGCAGATGCTTCATGAAAGCTTCAAAACCCATTATTTCGGCATCAACTAGGAAGGAACAAGAAAGCCAAGTCCTGAATCTCTCTGCGCGCTGCCACATGGTGAAGCTTTAGGACTGCTTGCCTTGTTCACACATGAGCTTCATGATTTGGCTGGGTTCGTTAAGACCAAGAGGATTCATTTGATTTCAAATTTAGGGTCTATTTACTTTTGGTTATATCAAAATAAATCCAGAATAGCTAAGTTGGCGTTAGCAGCTTTACTCCGGATCTAAAGGAGCCTTACCCATTTCTTACAGAAGTTCATCAGAGCTTATCTGCTGGCTGGCTATACAAATTAGAGAGGAGCTAAAGAAAAATCCCCCTAAAGCATCGTATCTGCTGATAAGTCCTATAATAATACAGGACAGATTTAGAAGATGCAGTCATGAACCCTTGCAGGTCAATAGGAAAACTTCTGCTGACTTCAGTTAATCAGAATTTCATCTTATACAGAGATGATTTGTCAGGATTAGAACGGAGAGTCACGCATACTATTCCTTTTTACAGTGCTATCAAACTGTGGCCACCTTTCAAATATACCAAATGTGACCAAAAAAAATGCAGTCATAAATTCAAGAGTTTATAGGAAGTTTGGAAATATAGGAAAAAAAAAAAAGAGTAATTTTAGATGACAGGTTTAAAATTCTGTGATAAGCTGCCCCGACTTTAATAGCATATTGATCTAGGAGTTCAGGTGGGCTGTGACATTACTTCTATGAGAGCTGTTAAATTTAAAACTAGTTTGACAATACTTTCCTATGATACCTAGAAAAAGGCTTGGTAATGTTTTAGAAACAGCTAATACTGATGTTAGTCCACTGGGCTGAAAGAACAAATAACATGTTCATATTAATGCATGAGCAGAGCCAAAAGATGTATGTACGTTAATACCACCCCATGAGCACACATTACAAATATTTGCAGAGACTAAAGTATACTTAGCTGTCGCTTTTTGTTGTACTGCTGATTTGATTTTAGTCAGTTTTAGATTTCCTTTGGTTTACAATTTACTGGCTAACATGGCTGCTGATCACGCTCCATTGGAACGATACCGTATGCTACATACATCACTCTAATTATATTTTTGAATTCTCCCAAAGAAAATTTATGCATTTTGTCACTCTGAGGAGCAGCTTTAAGAGCTAAAAGGTAGATTTACATTATCTGCAAAAAGTTCTGAAAGACTCTTCAGAGGTTTACGGTAAGCGTGGGAGGGTGGGAAGCGCAGAGCTGGGGCGCTGGCACTGTGCGTTGCCTTGGGCAGGTCCACTGGGGTCCCTGCCAGACAGAAAAACCCCGCCGCTTTTGGTAAGCTGACCTACGAAGACGACGGGTTCTACACAAGCACAAAGTATTGGCATCGTTACTTTTGCAAGGGTGAAAAGGTTAGAAAGGAATTTGCTCTCATAAATCAATCATGAGCTAGTAGGTTTCCTTTAATAATTTAATGCTCTTTTCTGTAGCAGAGGAAGCAATGTTTTCTATTCCCTCAGATGCAGTGTGTGCGAACAAGCACGTGAACGTAGCAACCCCACTGGCCCCGCATGCTGCACTTTGTGCTTCCAAGCCCAGGGGCGGGGGGGGTGCCATGAAGGTTGCCTTCTCTCTCCTCCTTGGCAGAGCTGTTCCAGCCCTCGTGGCAACGCTGGAGCTCCTACACTGCCTTAGGTACCTGCCATTTGTTAATGTGCAATGCACATCTGGAAGCAACCTTGGTCCCACCAGAGTCTTAAGCCACTTTACTAAGCAGCACCATGGCAAAAATTGCTTCCAAACGTATGTGTATGCTCCCCCAAACCTGCTATCATCCGTACTACTACATCATGCACTATAGGGCACATTATTCTTTAGGAAGGAATTTCTAGGGGGCAGCTAGTTACTTGGCAACAAAATTACCTAATACCACAGAAAAATGAGGGCTTATGAAATAAAAAGAAAAAAAGCACATCCAACAACCCTTATCCCAAATCAAAAGAATACATATGTCTGCGCCTCCAAAAGCTGGCTGGAAAACGCAGGTGAAATGTTCTTTCAGCAGAGCACGTTTGGTGGCGATGGTTTGATTTTATGGAAGTTCTGAAAGATCACAGACAGTTCGTTCAAAAACTTCCCTGGCTTCCTGCCACGACACCTGCCTACCTCCTCAACAGCTCCCCTGATGGGCCGCTGGCTCGCTCAAGGCTACCAGGTCTGTGTGGGCTTGGAGATAAAGCCGCTTTTAGGACTTACAGTTTCAAGAATATATAGCTCCAGAATAGCTTCCCCATGGGAACGGCTCTGAAGCAAGGCTCCGCTGCCTGATTAGCATTTCAAAATTCTGGAGCTCATTCCTTGCAGGACCACCACCAGATCCTGAGCTGGCGGAGCAGCCTGTCAGGCAGCGCGCATTTCCTCCAACAGCATCACCACCTGCCTGAGGTGGGCAGGGACTGTTCTCCAAACAGTCCCCTATCCACAGCCCTGACCCCTGTGGCTTTGCTTTGCTCTTGTTCCCTTTTCGGGCTGACTGTCCATGCCCTACATGGTCAGGGAAACCAGCAGAATCTGGATACACATCTCGGAAGAAACTTGGATGTCTTTTTAAGGTACAGGTGTGGGCAGAAAGGGACCTTATCATGACCGAGGCATGCAAAATACCTTGAGAGTGGGCACCACGATGAGCACACCTTGCCTTCCCCTTTGCTGAGTTACTGTCACAAGAGCATCAGTCGTTCTTCCAGGCACTAAAAGCACGAGCACTGTGCCTGCACAACTAATGCCTGAGGATGGGCAGGCTCCTTTGTGGTCTCCTTCATCCTTACACACCAGTGGAGCAACACAGGGCTGTCCAACACAAGGGATGTAATAGCAAAGCAAAACAAAACAGCACAGGAAATAGGGCAGTTGTACGTTTTTCAGTTGCTGGAGAAGGAAAGGGATGAAATGGGGAAATTAAACACTTAAGCAGTAATTCACAAAACAATCCTGCTTTGAGACTGTACTTTAAGTTTTCTGAAAATGAACTCCTGGGGCTTACTGCGGTCAGGGCTGGCAGCAATATTGCTTGGGCTTAGCCAGTGGCAGCTGATTGCCCCCACGCTGACAGTTCAGCTGCAAGTTCATTTCCATCAGTTCTTCAGAGAGAAGTTACCTACTCCAAGGGAAACAAAAGATAGGCAACTGCTACATGGGTGGCAGGCTGAGACAATTCAGAGCAAATCTATCAAGGCAGCAGAAATGGTGCTTCATGTACAGCCTCAGAGGGTGGTGCTGCCTGGTGTTAAAAGGAGCAGCCCAAAATGCTACCAAAAGTACCTAGCGAAATACAGTCAAAAAAATTATCTTTCCTTTAAGATAAGCTAATTAACGCTCTTAAACCAGCCTGTTCCAAAAAATCTTCTGATTAAATCACTTATTCCTTAAGAACAACAAGCAAAAGCGTACAGAGGAAGGAGCAGATTATACAGTAACTCGAACAGTTCTTACGGGCTGGGGAAGGGGACAGGACACACGCAGCAGCTTGACAAGTCTACTAGTCTGCTTGTCTACAAGTCTACTCAGATAGTGCACGAACAGCATCATTAATGCCATGCTCTAGTCTCTGATAACACACGCTATTCTCCATTAATGCTACCAGGTGTTACGTGTTGGTATCATTCAGAAAATTAACTCCCTGGTGCTTATCTGCAAATTTTCTTTGGATATTGTTTCTCTCCTGAACACATTCTGGGTAATGGGATGAGCCCTCTGAGCGCAGGGGAGCCTTACATAGGAGGAATGTAATTGAGAATACTTTTTTTTTAAGTTCATGCATTGGATTTTGAGCTGGGGTAAACTCTTATGCCTTCATTAGCTTCTGCTGAGCTTCAGTGTTTACACAAGCTGGTGGCATTGTAATTTCAAACACTTCTTCAGTCATTTCTACTTATGGCAAAAGCCTGCAGGAAAGCACACTGGAGATGCAGCATGCCGTCAGAAAAGGCAAATTCCTTGCATACAGGTGAGTCTTCATCTCACACAAATTTTACGGGCCTGTGGCTAGGATGCAAAAATTGGAAGCACGACCCTCTGAGGCAGTAGGGCAGATGTCTATTAAGGATTCACTCTAAGGACGCAAATCTGTCTTTAAAGAAGTTTGACGGTTGGACTCGATGATCTTAGAGGTCTTTTCCAACCTTAATGATTCTATGATTCTATAAGTTGATGAAATAAAGATCAAATTTCACAGAATAAAATTTAAGAAAAAATAAATTATTCCTGTTTTGCTCTGGATATACTACTAGCAGAAGTCAGACTAAGTCCACCAATTCATTTCCTACAGGATCCAAATCCTGGACATCACCCTAGGTCTTAATTTTGAAAGACAATAAAGTCTTCCCATGTTTGGTGGCTTGCATTAATCCCGAAACCTTTGTAGTCAAGATGACAGCCAACATCTTACTTCAACCAATAACCACCCTTCAGGTGGCAAACATGGTGCCTACATTTACCTCTCGTCTTTATGGAAGGGAAAAGAGGTAGTCATCATTCTTTGTCTGCCGTAAAACCTGAACAAGGATAGGCTAGGGAGAATCCATCTTCCAGGGGTTAATCATACATGAGTGTACCTGACAAGATACTGAACACACTCAAGGCTGTATTTTGGTGGAGAGGGACACATTCAGCGATGCCAGACTGCACCAAAGCATGAGTCAAGGCAGTTCAAGTGGCTAAGGCATCCTCGCTGGTTGCTACGGCATGTGTACTGTTATGAATGTTTGGTTCTGGTTTATTATTTTTCAAAGGATTGGCTTGTCCGTGTAACAAAAACTAATCTATCAGCCATTGGAAATAAGTTCCACTTTTTCCTCCTGCTCCTGCTCCTCTTTTCTGAAATGGATTACATTTATCTTTGTTGTCCAGTCTTGGACTGTCCCACACTTCTCTTCTTGCATGTTTTTGTGCTCCTGCAGAGTAGAGGATTTAAAATGGCTGAGAGTAGCCCATGCAGTAATCCATTTGTATTTGTTAAACTTATCACTTCTATACAGCAGAGTCCTCTTGAGATGTGCAACTGTTTGGTATGAAAAGCAAACGCTTTAAAAATTATAAAATTACATATGATCAGTGCAGTTTTGCTCATAAGTATTTTCAATAAAATGATTATACAGACCACAAAACAGATTTTGTGGATTTCCCTGGAGTGGCATTGAACCCCATTTGAATGCAAGTGGGCTGCCTCCTGCTAAAAGCTGTAATTTTTTTTGAAGTACAAACCTACTCTGAAAAGCAATGGCCTCATGTGGCTCCTTGTTTACTGTGCCTCATTGTTTCCATATTAAAATGGCTCAGTTCAGAAGCAAAATGATCACTTAAAAAAAACCCCAAACCAAACCAAAACCACTAAGACCTCCCCCCAATATCTGTGCACCTCTGCCTTGCCTCCAATATGCCTAGATCTCTACAGCTTCTGGCTCTGATGGCTTGTACAGCCTCAGCTGACAGCAGCAGGTAGACGCTGCTGCAGATGAGGCACAGAAAGAAACTGAGAAGCTCAACTGTTTGGATGAAACAACACAGGACTGAAACAAATTAAAATATCCAGCCAAATGAACCCTCACCAAACAAACAACATTCAAATCCCACAACGCAGGCTAAGCCATGCCAATGAGCCAGCCCTCCTCCGCTGATTTGCAATAAGACAAAACAAAACCCAAAGCAAAAAATCCTACCGTGAATAGCTGTTTTTTACCTAGTTCCCATTTTTATTCTTGCTGATGTCCTGTATATCCCTCTACCACAGCAGCTCCAGCTCCTCTGCTGCCTGAGGACGTGGACCCTTAGTTTAAGTCAGCACAAGGCAGACTGGGGAACTGCTGAGCCTGTCCTGCCATGTCCACCTCCATGGGGCTCTGCCTGGAGTCCCTCTCCTCTAGCCAGCCACTGATTTCTATGAAATTTATAAGAATAAAACTATCTGGGAAGCCCCTAGTTCTCTGTCAGCTATCGCTGAGGTTGGCTGGTGGCTAAATGCTAGCCTTGCGGCGAGGGGAGGACAAGCGAGGTGGGTCGGCTGCAACCCATGCCCTTGGGAAAGCCCGACCCTGCTGCTCCTCAACCCCAAGCAAGCCATGCAGGACACAGTGTGGCAACCACACCTGCCAAGCTGAGGAAGCGCTGCTCGGCAGCCTCACCACTGCACAGCTCCTCACCTGCTCCTCCTTGCACCCCGGCTGACGATGCTGCATGGCAGCAGCTCGCCTGGTTGTGCCCAACCACCCTGAGTGTGCCCCGAGAAACCTCAGGCTCCCCCTGCCCCAACCCCTCGCTGATGCTTCAGCAAGCAAGTGCAGTCGTACAACGTGGGATTTTAAAATATAAATAAGATCATCGGAATTACTGGAAGCTACCGACACCAATATGAAACCTTACACAAGACAGAAAACCCTAATTATAGTTTCTGAACCTATGAAGTCATCTAATACACATACGTTCCTCTACACTGCAAGGAGGAAAAAAAGAAGACATGCAGTACTTATTACCATCCCCATAAGGAGGAAAGAAAACCAGACTTTGGAAGTTATTGCAAACTCATAATTTAGAAAAATCTGCATAAAATCAGAAAATCAGCTCTACTGTAGTTACAAAAAAAAAAGGGGGGGGGGCAGTACAAAATCATAAGCACTTTGGGTTTTGTTCTAAAAGCAATATTATCTGTTCATTCCACAGTGCCATGTAGCATTGTGAGCCTTCATACTGTTCAGTTTTATTGATTTTCTGGATCAAAGCTACTTAACATAAATCTGAAAATACTTGGTATTTCTCCTAAATGCCAAAACTGAGGAATCTGCTTCACGCAAGGAAGGAAGATGGCACGCTTACTGACTCACGTGTCATCAAAAAATGAATACCGTAATCAGAAAACAATTCAAGAACAAAATCAGGCTTCCTCTTTCTCTTCTAGCACTGTACACCCTATGCAAAATCAACAGCAGTAAAAAGTACTAAAAATCTTCATTCATAAGCAAAGGACATGGCTGCAACCCGAAATACTTCGTAGGGGGGAAATACTGAGAAAGAAAACAACATTTTTACATAATCATTACTTAAAACAGAGCTGCACTCTCTAATACATCTTGGACAGTGCAGAGTCTATTGGTAATGACAGGATATTGCATTCAAATAATTATGGGGGAAGGATTTTTAAATATTTCAATCACATTTGGCTATAAATTTTTACATTATTTTGCAGTTCTGTGATAAAAAGCCCTTTTATTTGCTTGAGACAAGATTTCAGAAAGCTTTAGACAGAGCAGATTTTCTTAAATTAGCTTGAAAATTCAGTTTCCAGGGCAACATACGCAGGTCTTCATACATCAACATTTCTTTGCACCATTTTTATAAATGTGGCTGCCTGCTAGAATGTCATAAAATACTTTTTAAATACAGTAAACTATTTTGATCACTTTGATCCTTTTTGCCTTTGAAAAAAGCTGACTGTCCTTTCTTTTCAGAAGACTCATATCAATAAAATTGTCAAATTGTTTTACTTCAGAGAGGCTTTATCCCAGAAACGCCTGCAGTGACACCCATGCATGTAATACATTTCTACCAGCACCTGAGTGTTTATGTAACATTTCAGTACGCACCCCTTATTCATCATCCCTTTTCTTACTTCTAAGTTTGCAAGTAGGAGACACGATTTAGGGTCTATGGCACACTGGGAGTCTGCTGGCTTATAGGTAAAATTAACCTGGATGCCTGTTTCACAGCAGCAGTGTGAAATTTGCTGATCGCCCACATTGCACAGAGACCCTCAGCGAGTTTCTCACAACTACCAATACATAAAAGTGTTATAAAAGAAACAACGCATCTATCTGTTTTCTCCTCCACTCTGAAAGGGGGAAAAAAATAAATCCCTTAATTATCATTTCCCCTCAGTGAGCACTTTAGAGGTGCTCTGCATCACTGCAGTGATGTTAGTGAAACAGGTACCTGAAACCATCAGCAGCAGAGTGGACACGTTTCCTTCTTCGATTTTAACAGGGGTCAGATCAGACCCTTGCCATGCGGCGTTATGGTGGAGCAGGCAGCACATTAAATAGTTACAACATCAGGACTGTCTTAGGAAAAGACGACTGAATGACTGTTACCTGCACATTTTACTCCCTGAGCAATGAGGCCCCACATGAAGTTGGCACAGTATTCACACCAGTGCGGGCCCCTGAACGTGTGCACCTGGAAGACAGTAGCAGAAAGGAAAATTACAGAAAATGACCCAACTATTTCACAGACATCAATATCAATGTGTCTAAACAAGGCCGAATTCCTCTTCTTCGAAGGCACCACACGCGGTTGCTGGAAGCTTCCTTTTATCACCGCAGGAAAGGAAGAAAGAAATATAAGAAAGATTTAACTGCCAAGACTCTTGCAGACCTGCGGGAAACAGGAGCTCTCCACCCCGAGCCGTCCGGAGCAGCAGAACCCAGTCTGGGGGTTCTGCTAGAATGTCATAAAATACTTTTTAAATACAGTAAACTATTTTGATCACTTTGATCCTTTTTGCCTTTGAAAAAAGCTGACTGTCCTTTCTTTTCAGAAGACTCGTATCAATAAAATTGTCAAATTGTATGCCTGCAGACACCCATGCATGTAATACATTTCTACCAGCACCTGAGTGCTGGTAGAACCCACTCTGGGGGTTCTGCTCCCAGACCACGTGGGGCAGAGGAGCAATGGCAGGCCGCAGCCCTTCTCCCGCCTCTCAGCATCCCTCCGTCTGGGCAGGATTTTAGCCACGAGGCGAGGCTTTTGCAGCAACCATGCAAGACTTCACCTCTCAATTTAAAATGTCTTCTGCTTTGCCCTCCCCTCCATAAGGTACTGTGTGAAACGCGTAGGGGGCTGCAAGATTTCGCCTCGGGCAGAGGGAGTCCTGCCAGGCAAAAATACCAGTGCTACACAGAAATACTGCAAACGCACTTAAGGGCTTTCCAGTTTAGAATAACTCTAAAAGGAAATTATTCTCTTCAGACTAATGCTACATATTGAAAATCCAAATGAATCCAGTAAATGGAAACAAGAATCCACTGAACCAGGAAAAAAATTCAAAGCTAGGGAAGAAAAAAACCAATGCTGCTTTCAATCCCGGCTCACGTGCTCGTTACAAATCCTGCAGCCACCATTAGCTGCTTCTGATTTTATTCCGATAAAGTTCCTGCTGTAGGAAACCACAGGATTCTTTGCAGAGAAAGTCATTACTTCTTTAGCCAGCGTAAAAGGCTTCGAGCCTCTACATAGAATAGACAGGCTAACAAAAAAAATCAGTAAATGGTGATCGTAAAGAAATGAAATTTGTAGTGAAGTGTAATAAAAATGCTTTAGGCTTAAGTCACTTGGTTCTCCAGTTACTGGGCAGGTATCAGAGCAGGCAGTAACCTCACGCACCTGCACTGCCCAGTCGGATCAGCGTGGAGCCGGAGAGAGAAGGAGCTGGTTGAAACGCGCGTGCCTGACATCCACACGGGGCCCTGGTTATAAATAGCAAAACACAAAGTGGCCTGAGGGAGGTGGCGAGCACCCCCTGCACCGCTGATTGAACTAGCAGCTGGATCCTGGGTGACACTTACCTCAAACAAGTGACAACCCAGAGCAGCACCCAGCAATTCAGACCACGTTTCAGTTTTGGCTATGGGAAGGTCTGCAGCCTCCTGGGCACCTGCTGCCCACGAAGCAGCAGTAAGGTAGGTTGCTGCATTAGTCTGGAAAGTTACTCTTGAATTCACCAAGTAATTCACATGCGCGTCTGTGCTAAGCTAAGCTTATAACCGCCTCTAGCCCTACGCTGCTGAGCGTCTCTGGAGGAAGTGTAATGGTGCGAAGCATCATGTTCTCCCAGCGCTGGCACGGGCTGCCTCCCCCCAGCCATGCTAGGCGCCGTCCGCACCCACTCCCACGCACCTTTTGAAGGTGCGATGTGCTCCACAAGCCCCCTCCCTACAGCTCCAGCTGACTTCTACAAAGCAAACGATGACAAGACTGTCGGCAGCTGTAATCTCCATTTTCTTTTTTCCTCTCCACAAAGAGATTTTTCACACCTTCCTCTCCATTACCCACCTGCACTACCCACATCCTCTTGGCTTTCTTCCTCAGCCTTGTGTTTTTTTCCAGGTCTTTGGCAGCTTTCCCTTCCCAGAAGCAGCACATTCTAATATCCTCAAGCAAAATGCTGTGCTTTAATGCCTGCAGGACTAACAGAACTTTTTCAGGGGGAAAAAAAATCTTCCTTTCAGTCACCATCTTTTTTTTTTGTCAAAGGAACATTCCCCCCAAAACGCTTATTTAAAATATTTGTCAAAATTTCTGTTGAGGAAAATTGGGAAAAAAAAAAAAGTTCAAAAGTTTGAGCAAAAAATAATCTTTTTTCAGAATCCTTCTCTGTTTTATAAGAGTTTTTTTTTTTTTTTAAGTATTTCTGATTGTAAAGGAGTGAGAATTTTGTCTTGTTCGTTGAAATGCTGACATTTTAACTTTTTTCTTTAGGCAGATCAAGAACAAATTCTGACACATTAATATTTCTTGCTAAATAAAAAGAACAATACTATCCTATGCTTCTCCACTTGCTGATTTCAATTCATCAAATTCACTCAACGTGTCATTTGCTGAAGCGTTTCTAATGCTTTGCCCGGATTGTGGGGTCCTATCCTGGCCTCTCCAGGGCCGTCTCCAGTGCTGATACTCACCAAACCTCAGGTGCCCAATCTCTAACTGGCTGTTGTTTTAGCGGTGAACATCCCTCCCTCTTGGCATCTTGCTCCCTACCATGGTCTGCACCTTTCCACCTCCTCCTGACTTTCCCTAGGAACTCTTCTGCAGGGTCTACCACATCCCAAATCTGCCACTCCAACCTTTTGCCTCCCTTCATTTTTATTTTATTATTATGAATTTTTTTTTATGAGCTCAGTTTCCATTATGTTTCTAGTAACAATTATCCACCTAGACACAGAAAAAACTACCTATTACAGCCAGTTCCCCTGACATTATCCTGGCTCTCAGCTCACCCCTCAGAGAAGTTTACATGACTCATCAACTTAAAAATGACAAGGACAAAACAGACTTTCCTCTTCCCTACCACACTGCATGTATTGGTCACCCTTCACAAGACCAAGATTGATTTTGCCCTTCAGGATCATTGTCTCAGCATCACTAGCACTATTCTCTCAACCCATGCATCCAGGCTTCATCCAAATACTGAAATGCTGTTCCATATCATCAGTTAAGAAACTAACTTCTCTGTTAGAAGATTTATCCGGAGCCTGCTCAGCTTTACACTGCCCCATCCAAATTACTCTTTCTTATCTATTATTCTGATTGCAAACTCAAAACAAATTAAAAGCTAAGGCTAGGTTTTTCTATGTTCCATAATGCTCTACCTTGCTTCGTCCTTTATCTGACACACAATAGGGAGGTTCTCTGGCAATATTAATTAGGAGGCCCAAAGGCCACAATGTCCTTCCGTCCCCGGTGCACACAACCCCGCAGGATCAGCTCTGAAGCCTCTTCTGGGGTTTCTAAGCAGTGCTGTCCTTTCCCAGAGCTCAGTGGTGCCGGAGTGTTAATCTTCCCGCTACCATGGAGCAGAACTGGACGTCTAACCCTGCACTGGTCTGAATACACACCATTTCTGGAAATGAAATCAGACACAGTAAGTGATGCCAGAAAATAGCAAAAAATTGGTCTTCTGAGGTCAAACAGCCTCTAATCCTGTTTCATCCTGCAGAGTGGGACCTGGCAGCATGCTAAAAAGAAACACGTTTGCATCCCTTTGCTAGTTCAAGAGCCAGCACCTGCAAACAATACGGCATTTATTACATGACACTGTTTAATATAGCATTCTGATTTTTATATTTAATTCCCCATTCTAAAAATCTGCCAGGCGACTTGCTTGTTTTCAAAACTAAAACATGCTTTCCATAAAAATTTCTGAAAACACACCCAGCAGAATCCCAGAGATCCTGACTTAAATTACAAGGGGTTTCTTTCCCCTTATAAAAAGAGCATCTGCCATATGCAGATTTTACTGTCTTATAAAATGTGAGAGAGCAGGATTGCCAACTGTGGCTTCATATCTCCCAACCCTTCCATTCTCACTCCCGCCCCAAAAATCTTTTTCTCTCTCTTTCCATAAGGCTTCAACTGCGAGTGATTTTTTAAGAATGTGGAAAATGGGTACGCGGGAGAGCAAGATAAACTGGTTTTAATCTTAATTTGTAAAATACCAGGGGAAATATTCAATTTAAAATAAAAATCTAGATAATTTTAAAGGAAAATACCTGCTTCAAAAAATAGATAAAATCCTATTACTAAGCTGTCCTGCAAGTCTGAGGTAAGAGGAGAGCCTCACGTTGGGCTTACACCTAGATGTTTCTATTTTGAACTCTCCCGCAACATCAGCAAGGTATAATAAACATTTAACTACTGTGATCTTACGTCGGAGGACAGTTTTTTGCTTAGGCTTGAAAGACATTTTCTTATACACAGGGAAAAATAGCTTAACTCCTGTGATTAGTAAGTGTTACAGAATTCAATTTATTTTTGTTTTGCATTTCATTAAAATATTTCTTAGAAAAAGAGACAGTTTTAGGAGAACCAAATAAAAAATGATCTGGTGGCTCTGACAACAGATTATACCACAAGCCATGAACTCCTCAAGCAGAGCTCCCACCATTATTTCTCAGGCTCTATAAAGGTCACTGTTGAAGTTAGTTACCCATGTATCTCGTAACTCCACTTATTTTTTACGCTTTTGGTTTTTACTAGGCAGTTGTGCAGCTAGCCTTGATTGCTATCTGAAAACCAAGAATGAGCCAGCAGATAATTAGTATTCGTAACGGGGAGACTTACATTATATCACTTGTCAAGGCAGGGAGGAAGAGAATGAGGAAATATCAGCAAAGTGCTGTGCAAACATAATGTGAAAGAACATGATGGATCAGCAGAGCTTTAGCAAAGCCACTCCCGGGAAGAACGCAAGACTGGATCTGACAAACTATGGATATGCAAAATCAACATCAAACACAGAAAACAAAAGTCTTGGTGACAGTGTACAAAAAAGCCTTCCCTGTTGAGAGGCTGCTGCCATGGTCTCCCTGAACGCCCGCTCCATCAGGTCCCCTGCTCCTTACAAGGCAGCGTAGCCTCTTCCATGGCTCTCCACGCTGAAATGCTAGTGAGAATAATGGGTTTTGGAAAATCCAGGCACTATTTTAATTTATTATTATTATTTATTATTTTATTTATATTCTCACAATAATGGGTTTTGGAAAATCCAGGCACTACCACCTGTGTTGGGATGAAATACATCAACTTGAAAAAGGATGCAAAAAAACATTGCTGATCTACCCTCTCGGGCTACCAGAGTCCTACGCTCTGGGTAGAAGCCTTGTTGGTGCTCGGGGAGGAGACCAAGCCGACTGGGGACTGAATAAATGGCACACATCCAGCATTTGTACCGCGTGGCGCTCCAAAGGTACAGTTCTGCTGGCTATATTGTCTTTCAAACAAATTCCCAAGGATGACGGGACACTGCTGAAGAAGGCTGTCAGCTCAGTGGTCCTAGCTGATTTGCAATTCCATCAAATGAATTCTGCCTGTTGGGACTCTACCAAGCTTTTAATTGGATATGGGAGACATCGTAAGTCTCAATTAAAATGATGAACTCAGCCTGTATTATTAATGTCTGTCTTCCCTGTCACAGATGATTTTATCAGGCACTGAGCGTACCCACGTTTGAGCGCACCAAACAGGCATGCCCTTTTCATCCATCTCTGGTCCAGGCAGAGGTTGCCTGGATGTGAAGGCTACAGAAGAGCTATCAGTGAGAAAGTCAATCGACTCAACTATCAGTTTGGGCAACGCTTCAATTTAATCATTGCATATATTACGATGATTAGACAGTGCCTCTAAAACAAGGGTCTCAAGCACTCCCAATATTCCAGTACATGATATTCCTCCTGTGAGGCAAATATTGCTGCTGCTGCTGAGTAATCTGAGAAGCTAAAAGACTGCCACGACAACCCACATGACAGGGCTGTATCTGCAAGATAATTGCTTTCATGCAAAGGTGTAACAGAAGTGACAGTAACTGAGACCATTGGAACATACCTTCTCCAAAAAGAGAGCTGACTTTGCCTAGACCAGCTGGGGTGTTAATGTGGGGAGCTGGTCTGGGACCACCCCAATGACTTTGTCCAGTAGCTCTTGAGAGGAGAGATGCTGGCTGAATGCTGCATGGTTCAGAGCGTGGAGTATAAATAGCATCATTATCGCCAGTGGGTACACTGACACAAATGTTGAGCAGGCAAACCTTCCTCCAGGTCCTCACCCACTCTGAGCCAGAAGCGCTGTCATGTCTTGTTTACTTTCTGGTTTGCGCTGATCATGTCAGCAGAGATGGGAACAACTGGAAATTGCGGTTAAGTAGTGCTCTACGAGAGCCAAAGCAAAAAACTGGAGAGTAGCAGGTTGTTGGCTTTTTTTGCTTGTAAATTCAAAGAAAATGGCCACCTTTCTTTCAGGATGGAATAGCAGATTTTCTTTAAATTGGTATCTAGAAACTGGAACATTGTCCATTTTATTCCAGGCCCAAGCTACTCAATACCTGTGTCCATGCAAAAAATTCTGAAACTAGAGGTGACAATTGAATAAAAACTTTAGAATTAAAATTGTATCTATATACATATTATATACGCTATATGTAATGATGTAAATATAATATATGTAATGATGTAAATAGACTATAAAGCCCTAAGAGATTCCTAATGAAACGCTTTTGCAATGATGCTAAGGCTAATTTGGAGGAAAAGCTGTTGATGATGAGAGAGCATGACATGCGCTACGTGCTCCTTGAGGCAAACTCCCAGTCCTCCCCAGCAGAGCATTTCTAAGCTTCACCACAGACATGAGCTGGTCCGTTCTTGGGGCTGACCACATGGAAGGCTCACAGGATCCACATCTGGGGCCTAATAAAACTACTGCTGTGGTGGGAAGAAATTACAGCTTCAGTGAATTAAGGATTTAGAAGAAAGGCTTTTTTTTTTTTTTTTTTTTTTTTTTTTTTTTTTTTTTTTTTTTTTTTTTTTTTTTTTTTTTTTTTTTTTTTTTTTTTTTTTTTTTTTTTTTTTTTTTTTTTTTTTTTTTTTTTTTTTTTTTTTTTTTTTTTTTTTTTTTTTTTTTTTTTTTTAAAAAGAGCTAAAGCTTGATAAAAAGAGCTAAAGCTTGAGTTCAGGGACTAGCACTAAGAAACCAGAAAGGGTTAAATAATATTGTGCTATTTGGAATCTGCTTTGGAAAAGCCCTGGCTTTTCCAAAAATGTGAAAAAGTAAAAGTAACATTAAATAAATACCTTAGGAGACTAAAATCCATCAATGCCTAAAAGCTTTTCTGGCTTGAACTGTCTTATAATACACTATGAGTTTCAGAAGCAATAACATAGAGCTGATGAGATCTTCTCAGAAGTTTTGTGGAAGTTTTTCTCCAGTTTTGTTCTCCAGATACTTTCCCCGCCTTTGAACATTTTTTTCCCCTCAAGTACAAGAAGTCTAAAAGAAACATCAAATTTCCTGAGGTTTTCTTATCTGTGAGAACATGCAGAGACTCTCCCTGGGGACTGTGCTAGAGGCACCCAGCTCTCTTTCTGAATATTCATTTGAGTGCAGTGACTCACTTAAAGATGTTTTGAAAATATGTTCAGTGCCAGGTCTGTACCTAACAAAAAATCAGCATCCTCTTTTCAGCAGAGCTAGACCAATTTACCCCAAATCGGCATCTGCCCCAGTTTTCAGAAGATCAGAAACAGAAACAAGTTCAAGTTAGAAGTCACAGAAAAATGGCTCTGCTTAATACAGTAAGAGTTTGTTACAGTTTTTGGTCTTTTTGCAGCATTTCTTCTGCACTTTCCATCTCCCCGCTTCCCAGTGTTTAAGCACTGCTTTGCTGAGCAGCTCTTGTTAGAATAATAAGATCTGGCATGGAAGTGATTTGCTATGACATTTTACACTAGCAAAGCACCTAGCACAGATGCAATTACACCGGTAAAATCCAGACCAGGGCCAGGTTAGCTTATTTGTTTCAAAGAAGCAGTACAAATTTCACCAGCAGAGTAACTCTTGTTAAAATCAGCAGTCTCTCCATTAAAGTGATGCTTGAGTCTGTTTATACTGGCGAAGCCTTTCCAGTAGAGACTGGTCCTCACCTGAGCCTTCACTTTTTGTGCACATTTAAGGCTATATTCTACCCCCAGCTATTTCTGGAAAAGCACATTGTCTCTGCTCTGGAGCTCCCCGCTTGGCCTTTCAAATGGGTCACCCTCAAAGAGAAAGCCAGGATGTTGCTTTAGCCGAGGAGGGAGATGAGGAATCTCAACAAACAAGACTCATCAGCATCTCTGCTGACTTGGCTTAAGCAACTGTGGAAAAACATCTCTCCTCTCTGGAAGAAGTGTTGGCTTGAAAGGGAATTATGTTCTGAATGTTCACCGATTCACCAAGCAGCCTTGCAACTGTTATTTATTACAGTTAATTGACTGTGCCGCCTCAGGCATTAGTAAGATAGTGACTAAGAAACAGCATGACAGTACCAAATACTGCACAGAAAGATAGCAAAAAATAGTCTTCTGGAGACATATCTATTTTGTGAAAAGCAAGAGAGAAATGAGACAGTATCCTAGTGAAAATGATGCATGGAAACACAGATTTCAGTCCAGCTCTGACAGGCACAGATACCTTCTTGCTTCAGTGAAGCACCACAGCACTCATCTAAGGCAGAAGAGTGGTTTTATGCCTTGGACTATTGGCAGTTACGAAACACCTGCAGAGTGCTCCGCTGGCTCAAGTCATCAGGAACCAGAGGTGTCTGAAGGAATACCCATAACCAGCCAAGGGAGCTAAAAATTCCCCAGGGCCCATGAGTCACACAAGCTGGAGGAGAGTAAAGACCTTTAAGGTGTTTTGTCCAGGCTTATTTTAAATTTGCCAAGTGAAGGGAAGGTTATTGCACTGACTAACAAGTTTCCCTACCCAGGAGGTTTCTTGCTGTTAATCTCGAATTTTCCCTTTCTTCTTTCTTTTACACTATCATCCCATAACTCCCAGCTAATGGCCCTCTTCCATGACTGCCCTCCTTGCCATTAACATTTTTCAAGCATAGTTTTACTGTTTTCTCCAACCCCCCACAAACAGCAGGCAAAGGAGCGAGGTCAGTGCCCAAGTCCAAAGCACGGCACCAGGTGGGGAGGAGGTGCAGAAGATGTTCTGTGTCACTTAGGGATGGACTCAGGGCAGAAGGTACCTCATTAGGTGTATCTTTTTTTTTAACAGCAAAAAACTATGGGATGTAGGGGGGAGATGGAGAGATGAGGAGATGTGAAGAGGTCCGGAAGACTGAGCAAGGGGAATCCTGTGTGTTTAGCACCCTAACAAAAACTTTCTCACCAGAGAGAGAAGAGATGGGGTATCCTTAAACCCAACTCGGATTCCCCTGCTGTGTAAGGCCTCTGGTCTAAAGCCCACCTTCACACATCTCAACCCAGAGCTCCCCCCAGTCCTCCTCTCAACAACCAACCCGGAATGTTTCAATCCACATGGCACCTTGCCACAGGCCCCTTTTCCCCTCAAATTTGAGGTTCCTGTTGTTGCCTGAAGCTCCTCCTTCACCTACCTACCCAGGAGGTGTCCAGCTGCTTCCTCCCCTTAAAATTATTGAAGGTATCAGATATCAGCTAGGTAAGGAATTGTATTTTAATTTACAAGCTATCACAGTTGCTGCATTTTGGGGACAAGATAAGCAAATATGAGATTTATAAGGGATAGAAGAAAGCATTCTTATTGGTAGAGTCCAGCTGTAGAATAAATTTATGGGAACGATTAGGTATAAATCTACTCTGTCCATTTCTATGAAGTGTTACAGAACTTTCCCCTATGATAAAGCTTCTTTTTGTAAGAAAGTAACACCACTGGCTTTAGCTATGCTCCTTGTCAGCACTTCAAAGAGCACCCCACAGATCCCTCAAAGCTTCCAAATAGAAGATGCTTTTGTTCATCTACATTGGGTGGAAGAACGAACTTGATATCCATCACACACACACATGTCCATGTAGATACGTGTGTACTAGAGTGTGTGGGGAGATTTCTTCCCCATAATGGGTAAGAAACTGAAAAAGAGGAAAAGCCTTTCTGTGAAAGAAGGTGGGGCTGAAATTTTGAAGATGGTGAAGTGACTGTCCTGATTCGGTCTGATGATTCATTTTACAAGATCTCATTCGGTGTACTGGATTTCAGAAAAGCAGAGTATACGGAGGGAAAGCAAAAGAAATCAAATATGCAAATAGACAGACCCAATCAAGCCACACTCACAGTCCTAGCTCACCTTCAAGTTCCATTATTCAATTAGAGCTAAATAAAATGCTGTCAAACAATGTACATCTCTTTTAGCTGATATTTTTGAATAGAAAATGAATCTTTTATTATTAGATTTATAGAGGAGAACACAGAAATATTAACTTAAAACTTTTTATAAATTAGACAAAGCCCAAATATGCTTAAAAAAATAAAATATTTTTAATATCTAGCTCCCATGCTGAGGATTAGGCATTAAAAACTCAGTCAGATCTGACATTTATAAATCATCATCCCTTTCTTTACTTATGGAAATTAATTTAAGAGAATTCAGCCACTCTGTATTTGCATTTGAGATGTGCTCATGAGAGACCAGACCTCTGCAGTCAGGAGAGTATTACGGAGCTGGAGGAGATCATTACCGGCCAGCTCTGCCCACAGAGCTCCCTGTCACCCCGGCTGGCCAGCCTGCTCACTTCAGGCACTCACTTCAGGCAGGAGACAGCTCGCATTCCAGCAGATTTAAATAAGATTAAAACCTTTCAAAAACCCAGCTGTGTCAGCACTCCTAGCAGAACTGTCTTTACATTCTTCTTTCAAAGAACCCTCGGAGCAAAACACAGATTAACGGATTTATTCAGGAGACCTCTTGATGATTTAAGAGTTAAAAGCAGCTTTTGTGTTCACCCCTTCCCTAGACATTTGTACTCCTGTGAGGACCATCACTACACTGCTTCTCTGCCACTGCGTGCCTCTACCTGAGCTTTGCTGGAGGCAACAGAGGGTCCAAACTCCACCTGTGTCCACACCTATCCACCCCACAGGGACAGGAGGTGCAGGGGCGGAGGGAGAACTGAGGTCTCCTAACCTGTGGCCAAGCCTCTCGGGCATTTGCTAACCCCAGCCCGCCTCCGGAGCGGCTGCTGCTGTCTTCTTCCCTTCTCCAAGACAACAGCGCTAGTTGTTGTGCGTTAATGATTCTCCACTTCTCCTCCCTCTGCTGGGATGTTACAGCATTTCCAGTATAAAAGGATCTCTGAGACCCCTTTGTTTCTGTGACTTGCGATGTGACTGATCAAAGCAGCAGCCGGGAAAGGGTGAGGGGTCCCTATCTGTTGCCTCGTGCCTGTATAACGCAGAGAAGATTAGCCGCAGAAGTACAAAGTAGTGCGCATCCTCCTTTTTGCTGGTGGAGCCTCTGGGGACAGCAATCGCTGTTGGTTAGCTGAACTATATAAATTTATTTCCTTTCTAGGTTGTTTTTTCTTGTTTTGTTCAAAAGTCTAGGTTCAAGCCTCTGGGACTGACATTTGCTTCCTTCCCACATGGGTGGCACATTTGCTGCTTGGCAGGCAACCTAGGAGACTTCTGCAGACATTTTAAATGATGACGTCTATACACGTGAGAAGAAAAATTTGACAGATGCAAGGAACGATAGAAGAGAGAAGTGCATGAGCTAACGATGGCCGTTCATTTCAGATCCATAACGCAATAATTATGAAGGGCTTATGGTTATTTTTTTTAAAATGGGACAGTGGCCACATTTAGAGCTTGTGAACGCCAGCAGCATTCCTTCAAGCGGGTAGGCTGGCTGCTGCGCACCCTTTAAGGGGTAAGGGGTTTGTTCCCTTCTACTTTTTTATAGCAAAAATTATCTGTGTAAGATGACTCCATTTCACTGACTTGAGAAAAGAGTTACTTCTCAAGGTATATTTTTCTGGCAACTGTACGTATAAAGGAACTGCAGTACAACTATTATAAAGAAAACAACCTGTGTGGAAAGTTTGTGCTGTAGCTGTGATCTTGGATCAGACACACAGTTTGTTTTTGAAAAAGGGTGGAAAACTCACAGCTTCGAAACTTTCCAGAAACAGTTTCTAGAAGAAAAGCAAATAAACAAACCCAAACGAATGAAAATCAGGTTATTGGATTATTTTCAGAACAGATATGTTTCAGGCTGTTAAAGGAAAGCAACTAAAGAATATAGATATGCGCAAAACTAAATACGTATTATCCTACATACACTGTAGTACATGGAAAATCGCTATCTGCTGGCATCTGCAAGAATTATCTTCAAACTCTAAGGAACAAATGTAAGTTGCAAGACATTTCAGATCTCTAGGACACCTCAGAAGCCTGTGAAAAAATGCTCTGCATTTAACTGACAGCCAGAAGGATTATTTTATGCCAAGCGTTCATATTAAACACTTTTTTATATAACATTTTGTAAGCGGTTTTCAAATTCGTGCTTTATTGAAGAACTCAAGTCAAACAAAGCATCCTGATCATATAAAGTTTCCAATTTTAGTGATTATCTGAACTCAAAAGCCAGAAGGTGGTTTAAATAAAATCAGATGGACGATAGGTAAATATACATATGTGCACGCACATGTACATTCACACATGCACATGCGTGTGATGGAAATCAAAACTGAAAATAAGAGACAATTAACAGATGCTTGTATCATCAGATGCCTGTGTTATATTAATGATTTCCCCTTCTCCTAAAATAAATAAAAGCAAAAGCTAA
>NW_008795194.1:2560681-2562083 GCF_000699145.1 Aptenodytes forsteri
AAACACACATTAAGGATAAAATGGGGCTTCAGGTACTATATATGAAGTTTGTACCATCATCTACAGGAATTCAGTATAACATAATTCACTTAGTCTTGCAAATAAAGACTGCCTATTATGCAATGCATTTGACCACCAAAAGGTTAAATTACTAAATCCTTTCTGGACACTTATTACAGATTTAGACACAAAACATGCATATGTTGTATTGACATGTGTCTCCCTTGCCAAAGAACATCGTTTATTTAAAATAATTAAAACAATAATTAGAAGCTACATAGAAAACTAAGTAAATTTTATTAAAACACAAGGTAGTTGCTAATGCCAGCAGCTCCAAGAGCCCCATGGTATAAGCCATGCTGCTTTCAACACACTCAATTCATTAACACAGGAGAAAAGCCAGAAACTAAGGGAAATGCAGACCATCTGCTCAATCCAGATGCAGTAGAACATGCTTCTTACCTCCAAAGCTATTTACCAGCGACAAACTGAGATAAGATCAGTTAATACTCTAATCACAGATCTAAAAGATTTTTCGGCATCGTATCATCATAAGTAAAACTGAACTACATTCATTTGAACTGAAAGAAAACTCTCCCAGTTTTTCTCACTTTTAGCATCTCTCGGTATAAAACAATTCTAAATAAAAGAAATAACCTAGATACGGCAAATATTATTGAAACAAATATATGCACACATAGCAGTCAACAACAAAACCCTCGTTCTTTTGCTGATATGTTCTAAAGATGTCTAATTGATTTAACCGGTAATGAGATTGAATTGAAGCATTTAAGTTCCCAGGAAGTCGTAGTTTGCACATTATTTCCTTGCAATACTGGACCCATTTTAAAATAAAAACTATAACCCCTGTGCCTTAAAAACAAGTAAGTAGCACAATTTCTTACCTTGAAGTTATGAATCTTCTCGTATTTTGGAATATGTTCATTTTCTTTCAGAGTTGCTCTTCTGACAAGTGATGTCAACTGTGAATAAGCAAAGAGTTTAAGAGGTTGCCAGATTGTCACAGATGACTTCTGAGTACCCAGTTTCATCCCCAAGGCTGCTATCAATAAATCTTGTTGACGGCTCTCCTGCTTCGAGCTGTGCACCGCAGACCTATGCGCCTTGTGCCCTGACCAGGACTCTTTGGATGGCATTTTGGAGCTGACGGGAAGGAGGAACGGCCCCCCGGACCGATCTGCGCCCTGCGTGTATCAGACTCGGTCTGAAAAACCGAAAAGGACCATTTCGGGAACCTAAACTGCTCGGAAGGGCGGCGTGGCCATGGCAGGGCACTTGTTCACCGCGCGGCTAACCCAGCGAGGCGGGCTCCCCTTCGATCTGGGCTCGGGGGCTCAGGCCTGCCGGTGGGCGGCCGGCGGGCCGGGCATGTGCGGCAGCG
>NW_008795194.1:2562225-2598912 GCF_000699145.1 Aptenodytes forsteri
GCTCCTCCCCCTCCCCGGCTGGCTCCAGCAGTAGCACCAGCGGGAAGGCTGCCGGCGGGGGATGAGTCCCGCACCGCTACAAAATGGCATGTCTTCGCCCGTTGGGGGTGCGGGGGGGTGTCAGGGCATCCTCAGATGCACACAGTGAACAGCAGCCCCAGGGGACATGGCAGAAAGCGGCTCTCCCCGACCCCCCCGTCTGACATGGGTTGGGCACCAGGAGGTAAGGCTGGGAGCAGTTAATGCAACCGGTGATGCTCATCGCTCTTCCTTTAAAATTACAGTTTCCAATGCCTTTCGTATAAAAAGAGGCTTGTCAAACTCACATCATGTATCGGCCTCTTCTAGTAGTGATGTGAACACAAATACTACCAAAAGTTCACCACAGCACCCCTTCCACCAAAGACCTAAACCCTGAATTGCTGTGGTGCCTCTCATTGGGGATTTGTGAACGGTAACAGAAGGTGAATGACACATAGTCTTAAATCAGACTGAAACCTGCTGCTTGGACTGATGCGACTGATGATGAAACCTGCACAGGACAATCTGGTCCTCGCTACCACTCACACAAGCCAAAGGAAACAGTATTTCACACCGGCATCATCAAAGCGTTGCCACAGGATGCAGCAGAGTCAAAGTGTAATGGGCTCACAAACGACTAGGGCAGACCATGCCATATCCACCCAGAGCTGCTCACCCGGGCAGCCCAGCTGAGGGAGGCTCTCTTCAGCTGCACGCTGATGGCCGGGAGGGGACACCACGACCGCCACTCGACTCCTGCCCTTTTTCTTCTAATGCTCTCCAAGCATTTGTGAACAGTCTTTGTCAGAGACTGCAAAAATGGACCTTTGGTCTGATTTGCTACGGCAGCGATTTACACCGTGGGGCTGACCACCATCCCAACATTTAGGGCGCAAGAAGACCCTTCCATGTGCACAGCCTGCCTGTGCAGCCAGCCAGCGCGCAGTCCTCCCTTCCCTTGCCACAGGCTGCAGCACCACAACCGCTCTCCCTTCTGCAGCAAAGGTATTTTTATCTCTCATGACTCAGTAACAACCAAAGACAGGCACAGTTTGTCGCAGTCTTCTGGGTGGAACTGGTGTGAGTTTTGCAGCTGGATCACGGTGTTACCATTTAGCTCAATCCTGCCAATACAGCTGAGAGTAATGCTCACCGTGAGCCCCTCCTCTTTTCCCTTGCATGGCCACCGGTACCTTTTCTACAGGTTTTAAAAATCTGCTGGGCTGGGTCAGGTTGCAGAGATTAAGGATCAACATACGTGCTTCACCAACTGCTAACCTACAATGCAAGTTAATAGCTAATAATCAAAACACTAGCTATAGATTATACAGGATGAAGTTGTCAGGCATTAGTGGCTCATACAGGGGCCTTAAGAGTATCTGGCTCAGTTCCCAGCTTCAATACAAACAGGAGGCCGGTTGATCCATCCTATCGAGAAATACTTTTCCAATGGCTACCTCAATCTGCCTGTCTTGCTTGTTAGTGCTCATTTCTGCTGCAGATGAATAAATGCCTCTCTCGCATTTTTCTGCACATCCTTCTGAGTGTGACGCTCCACAGCAATAGGAGATCAAGAAAAATGAGGTGAGGAGTAGGAGATGGCAATAACTGACCACCTCATCTATGAGAAGTGTGAGAATAGTAGGCACTCGGGAGAGGAGGAAGCAGACAGGCTTTCGAGCTCATTCTCTCCTTTCTTTCTAGCTAAAGCCACTCCATGGTTTCATTCCCAAGGACTACATCAGGTAATAGTCCTCATGGAAAAAGGCAGACCTAAACCTGCCCCGAAGGAGTCATACTCTCCAAACAGCTTTCAGTGACAACAGGCTCAGGAAGCAAGTTGTGGAGTTCTGGAAACATAGTTTCATTATGTGCTTCCGTGGAAACCAAAATTCCTCTATTTTTTAAAAGGAAAAAATAAATCACTAAAACTTCATATTAGGAAATAAACTCTTTGAAAATTGAATTTGTTGGAAATAAATAATCCAGCGATTTTCAAGAGTACATTTACTATCAGAATCAACCCTTATTAGTGTTTGTGTAATTCCACTTAAGAAGTGAGATAAAGCATTTTGAATTTTCCTTTCAATCATTTGTAGAGCGCATATTTGTGTTTTGACATACTTATTCCTTAATTGTCAGCTTCCTTTTTCCTAATTCTAAAGAACTGATTTATTTTCAATTGCACTTTAGAGTCACGTTAGTAGAAACAGATCTCTGGCTCCTGGAAAATTAAATCTTAAGAATGCCAATAAAAAGGTAAGCGAAACTACCCAACAGGGAAAGGTCCTATCTCATGGCTGTAATTATGAAAACGCGTTATAATCTAGAAAGTAGTTATAAGATTATGAATTTTATTTCTAACATTACTTTGCGTTACAGTAATCTAACTCAGACTGCTTAATTGGTTTTACATAAATCAGCTTCCCATTGTTCAGTGCAAAGCATTTTCTGCTGTTTACAAATACAGGAATACTGGGCTCACCTACACTTACAGCCCTGCACATGTGCTATATGCACTATAGTTGTGCACACCAGAAACCTAGATTGAAAGTTAAAGCCATAAAGCTAGCAACTGAAAAATTATGAAAAATATGTTATCTATTCTTACATATATTTCCCCAACATAGTGTTGTAATTAAAATTCATACAACTGCTTTCAGATGCCATAATTCTATAATATATATGCTCATTCTTCTGCCATTGCCTAACTTTGGGAGCTTGGCATTGCAAGCTAGTGCTCTTCTTAACACTGCCCTCTTCCTTTCTTTGGAAACCAAAACAAAGAATGAAATTTCTGTTGTACACACCTTCCTGACCACAGTTTGGGTCACCGGGCAGGTCCAGATCGTTAGCTTACCAGTACATGAGATAATAAAGTAAGAGAGAGCAAGCCACTGTCCTCAGGTAGCCCTTGTCATTGCAGAGATGAGTCACCATCCCTGAGAGCAAACAAATGAAGTCACGGACCTGGGGGTTGAACTCAAATCCTGCAGGAAGCTGTTCTCTTCCGATGCACTCTCCTGCTCCAGGCGCTCTATGCTGTCTCTATTCCCAGCTTGCAAGCCTGCAGGTCCTGCTCTTCTTCTTACACCCTTGGCTGGCTCTTGATTCAATGCCTGCTCTCCACCAGTGGCTCCTGCACTCCCACCTGCCATCAAAGTCTCCTCTCCATAGCCCTTTCATTTTCCAACGTAACTTGCTCTGTCTGAAGTCTACCTTAATGGGGACAATTATTAGATACTGTCTGCTACATACTGGATGAAAGAGAGGTAGAAATCTGAGGAGGAAAGTCCTCTCCCTTCCACTTTTCTAAGTAAAGTCTTGATTTTATTTTTTTATTAATTGTTTGTGACAGACATTTGCAATCATTGCATGTGTAGAGAGCAATATACTGTGCAGACTCCAGGAGGAAGGAAACTGCAGGGCTGTCTTTTTTTTAAATTTAATTTAAGGACGTGATTTCACAGGATTGAGGTGAACTGAAAATGGAACGACTGGAAGTAATAGCCGAGCAACCTCGCAGTAGAGCACGCAACCAGATCAGCCTCTCAGTCCTGTACATTTTAGTGACTTAAACGAGCACTAAAAAACCAAACTCGGCAACACGACAACATTTAAACCAAGACATCTGTTTAGAGGTTTTACACTGTACATATGGACTAAAAGTGGGGGGTGGGGGGCGGAGAAAAAAGACGGTAACCTGCTATTTCAAATGTTCTCATTTGTCCTAAAACCTCAACCATAACATGGTTCAGCATAGGTCCTACCGGGATTCCGCTTTCCTTACTTCCCCCTGGAGGAGTCCTTCAGAGTGCAGGAGAAACAGCTGTTTTCTTGAGCACTATTTGCTCTCTGTGTTAGCTGGATAACGTATGCGTGTTTTCTGGTACTAATCTCACAATCAGTTAAGTCTTATTATGAAGACTTCACAGAATTGATTTTAAAGTAATCCATGGCTTGCAGTAAATTCCAATTAGTCACTCTCTGAAAGACACATTATCTAAGTTTAATCCAGTCACACAATTCAGTCAACCTCAGACAAATTATCTTCTAAAAAGGCAAATCAATGCATTTCCCATTTGTTGAATAATAAACCAAAATCACTTCAGAAAAAAAACCCCAACAAAACAGAAAATTCAAGAGTCAGGTTAAGCTTAACAAGTCCTAAAATGCACAGATTAGACTCGGCCAGACCTCCTGAAGCCCACGTGCATTTCCAATACAATGTAGTGTTTAGTTTCATGACCACCTGGCTCCTCTCTCAAACACAGTATCGTGTTTTCTTCAGTCTCGGGAATGCACTGCAGGCTTTTCATTCTCATATGGTATTTTCATGTTGTTATGACTAAATATGCCTTTAAGGTTTCAGACTTCATATATAATATGATCCCTTCTCTCTAAGGAATGTATTTTAATAATAATAATAATAACAATAATAACCAGCAGTTATATTGCATGCATTTTTTTAAAAATCAGAGATGATGCCCTATTGTACATATCTCAAGAAACAAGATATTTGGGTTGCTATGTGGTTAGCCATTGCATATTTTGTCATGTTGTGTTTCACCGTATAGCTAACTTAGCCAAATGTATATGCTCAGAAAATCCTTCCTTGCCTGAACACTTTATGAGCGTATTTTATGGGCTCAGTACATGATTTTCAAAAGCTAATCAGTCAGATTGTGAAACTGAGCCCAATTCCCTCAATGCAGTTCTCGGTGGAGGCTTGTTCCACGCTAAATATAATTTTCCCAGTCATATCTTTCACAGAATTGTTCCAAGGGGGGAAGGGGAGCCCAAAATTTTACTTCTTATTTGAAATTGGTGATAAGCTGTTTTCATTTCATTTTCTTCACTTGTAGACATGCTGATGCCAGGCACCGCCTCTGCCCACAGACAGACGGCGTGAGCGGAGGGTAGGAATGCTATTCAAAGAGAAGTTCAACCTGAAAGTCAACATCTCAGGAGCTGGATGGGAAGGACCATCACGCAGTCTCAGCCACCAAGGTAAGACTTCTCTTGCTGCTATTCCAACATAGCCACATGTACCTGGCACATGGACAACATCAGGCTCACACAATGATCAAAGTATACTGGGTTCCTCACAGGCAACACACAACCCCGCTTTGAGTCCGCAGTTACCCACAGGGGAGTTGGGGTTTAAGACATGGTTGAATGATGAAAACTTACTGCTGAGAAAAGTTCTATTTTTTATAACAAAATTTTCCAACCGGGCTGGCTTCTAATTAAATCAGACCTTCCCACCCCCCCAGTGGAATACTTATTGCAAAATCTAAAGAAATGGCTATTTATATTTTTGAATTTTTATTTCTGATAAAAGTGTATGTGATTTCCACAGCAGGTAATGAACCTTTTTATATCTAGAATTTAAAAAGAAGTTTTTTAAAAAGTGTTTTCATTAAAACCTTAAACAAATTCAGCCAAAGTGTTGGCTTGGTTTAAAGTATGATTGTTAAATTAAAAGAAATAAATAATCTAAACCAAAGTTTAAATTATGGAAAAAATGTTGCCCAATATTGCTGCTAGAAACTGCTACATAAAAAGTGAGTTCATTTGGTACTGTATTGTGCAATACAATTAGAGTATATTAGCATTATCTGGGAAGATTTTATGTTTGCACTGATGTGCTTACCAGAAATACCCTGAAGTACCCTTGTTTTCATAACAAGGGAGCATACTCATAAAAAAGCAGCGAGACCTTAGGGGAAGCCAACAGAAAGTTGTTTTTCTGTAGCTTTAGTCCTATAACCTACCACTCACTGCAGCTGATTCGGATCTAGGTCAGCCGGCTTATTTTGTTCCTGGTGGCATGACGGGTTGTAGATTTGCTCCCAGCAGTTACCAGTATGGGCCTTTGGAAATCACAAGTCGAAACTGCGCACTGGCAAAAAGCATCCACTATGACTATTCCTCTCTTTCAATAACTGACAAGACAAAAACAATTAATATTTGCTGTTCTGGATAGCGGCACAAAAGCAAGGCACTTTTCAGTGGCAAACAGCGCATTTCTTTTCTGAGGGAGGGGGCTATTTTGGTATATAAACATGGACCTAGCCATGGCAAAATAAAATAAAAATCTCACAGTACCTGCAGTAAGAAGTTCTGCTTTTCTTCTGGTTCTGGAGGACTTCGCTAACATCGAGCGACTTAGCTTTTAGCGAGGTCAGCAACTGGCCCTCTGTGTCCACTGAAAAAGGGGAAGTAATTCTGGGGATTTCCTTCACGCTCCATAGGTACAAATACCACTACAGGGGTGTATGTGGGCACGTGAGAATGTGCACAGGCAGGGATGTGGATGTTGCAATCAATAATGGTGCTAAGCTGGGTTTTACAAGCAATAGCTATGACTTCACTTATGCCGTATAAATAATAATACGCTTCCTCACAGGGTCGTGTTCTGGGTGAGATGGCACAGTCCTGCCCCCACTCCCAGGGCTCCTTGCCTTGTCCTGCTTTGGTCCTGAGCCAGCCAAAGCCACAGGGCTCTTCCCTACAGACACTGACGCAGGCCGTCCCCATGGCCCCGGCTGCCTCTGTTGAAATAGCCAACTGCTCCAGCCCTTCCCTTAAAGACAGCCTGCTCGCAAGGGGCAAGGTATGACTGCTCGACAAAAGCAGAGCTGCTACCAAGCTGTGTGACACTGAGGCAGGATATGTCAATCAAACACCATGATAAAAGCTACCGAGAAAGCTAAGAAACGAGCTCTTTTCACTCCTAACTCTGACTGTGGTGAGGAAAGCAGTTCCCCATGACCATGAGTTCAAGCTGAGGTATCAGCCTCAGCAATTCTTTCCTTGCTTTGCAGCAGCTTGTTACCACAACCCCGTTCTTTCCTTGGGAAAACAAGCTGCATTAAAAGGGGGCCAGCCCCAGCCAAACTTGGTAAGTACAGAAGGGTACCAAGAGGTGGTAGAGCACAGAAGATACCACCTCCCTGCCTCAGGGGGCTGGCAGCATCACTGTTCCCCAGGCAAAGCGTGCAAGACAGTTCATGAGCAAGGAGAGAAGCATCACGAAACACCAGAATTTGTCTCCAGTAAATCCTTCAGACGAAGCCTGTCCTTTACAGCTTTGCTTTCAGTCCTTTCCATCTACCCTTCCATCCTCCACAGCTTTGGTTTTGGTCCATCCTATCTTCCTCTTCTCCTGCCAGGAGCCTGGGCCATGGAGGTGGTAAACTAAACAGTGAGTTAAAGCAGCTGCCTGTGCCAGGTGTTCCTCTCCCTGGGAAAGGCAGAAGCAGCAACTGGGAGGACTACTCACATAGTTTAACTGTTACACCGTTATGCATTGCTAAATCAGGGCTAGAGAGGTCTGTCTTGCAGCTATGAGACCTACGAGAAGATGAGTTGATGGAGCAAAGAGCTCTGCCTAAGGGAGCAACCCTCACACTGGCCAGCAACATGCAGAGGCTGCTCCTCAGCAGCTTCCTCCATCTTGCTCCCATTTAGTCAGCATTTTCTATTTCAGCTATTTCAGTTAACAGCATCGTATTTCCTTCCCTTCCCTGCTCTGTGGCACGTCTCCTTGCTGGCTTGCAGGGAGCTGTGCCATTGTGACTGAGGCACGACTGATGTTCATTGCAGCAAGGGGTCACTCCAGCAAAAGCCTTTTGGCTTGTGAGACATCAAGGCAGACTGTATTCCAAAAAGACCTTAAAAGTCATTTATAAATGCCACAAGACAATGTGCTCTGTAGGAGTGATAACAGTCAAAATGTAATGCAAATTGGCAGCTGCATGAATGCTACTCTTTTGGCAAATGCTCTTTATTACAAATATACTACATTTAAGTATCATAAGAGAAAACAGGCTGTTAGACTAATCTTCTGAAACCACAAGGGACTGGCGATAGTTTATTTCTCATCTGACCCACACTGTTATAAGGATTTCCTCAAATAAAAGAAAAATAAAAACAAATAAATAAAAAAAACCAGAAGGCATATCAAATAGCTTAACCATGCCCTTTGATGAGGAACCTTACCTGTCTCCTAGCAAGGAAATGTTGACGATGGTCAAACTTTATGAAATAAATAATTTACAACACTTCCTTTATGATATCCATTTAAGAATCACATTGATAAAAGCAGTTTTTACAATGAACCTCTATATGTTTTTGTAACTGAAAATGTATACACTTAGGGATAATGACAATCATGTAATCCACAAGGTCTTTCTATTATTATATTTATTAGGTTTTTTTCATTTATTCCTCATAGAATAGGAGCTCTGGCTACTGGTATAACATGGGCAAGCAGTATGGAAATTTCTTTTTATGTCTCACATTAATATTTTCTTACCTGATGTATAATATTCATTTCACATTAGTCTTTACTGGCTGTCTAATGCATCTAATATTAGCCTTTTTTGTTCTACACAGTAATTCAATTTAGAGTAATTCAATGTATGTTATAATTGAAAACTGCAGCTCATTAATTTCTAAACACTCTTTGTATTTCAGACTACACCTGCTCCTTTGGCACATCCTCTATTTTGAATCCATCCCCTTCTTCCTGAATAAGCTATGTTGCTATGATACATGTGCTGTCACAGTTTCTTTCTTCAACATACTTTCAGTCCATAATCATACTTATTTAGCATAAATAAGACTAAGAGTGCAAAGTCTCCTAATCCTTCCTTAATTATCACTTGATTCAACCCCATGAATCAAGGTGAAAACAATTTTTAACCTGAAGGAATACTAGAGTTGTGACATGGACAGGCAACACTTGCAAAATTTATAATGGTGAAAACCTGCTTATGGACCACCTCACTGCAGAAAAATTACAAAATGGGGTAACCCCCAGTGTCCATCAGCACTCTTTGCAGACCCTGATTACCAGTTTTCCAGGTGCATGTGTGTCCATGGGCATAGCTGCACCAGCGCTGTGGGTCAAGGCCTACATGCATTTTATACAATGCAATTAGGCAGACTCAGAAAATGAGGTAGGCTGATCATCCTTCAAATGAGTCTCTCATGTAGGCTCCCACTATCCTTGCATAAATCTCTATTTAAATCAGGACTGATTTGAAACCTGCAATGAATGAAACCAGAGTGGAATTGGCAGTGGAATTATGCTCTGCTCCCAAAATCAAATTATCAGTTATCATCAAATCATCAGTTTATTGCCACCCATAAAATCTTCTAATCCCTGATCACATTCTCAGAAAAGGCTCGTTTTACATTCTGTTGACCAGCGTTCCAATTTTCTCATTTCTTCTTTTCCACATATGGTTCATCTTTCCTATTTATTCCCTCTTAGCTTCCTAATTAACATTTTAAAATGCCTCTGTCATGAAAATTTTCATGTAAGGGCAGGAAGCATCCCATTTCCCTAGAGGAAGCTATAACTGTTAAAAATTCTTACTTGAGACAGGCACTCAAGAAACCATCGTCTCAAATGGTCAAACCCAGCATCTCTGAAACAAATTTAAATAATGTCTTGATTTGAAAACGGAATTATTTTAGATGATTGAAAATGGGGCTGGCAATGCAACTCCCCATCATAAGTTTGGGCTACACAGATTATTTACCTTTTGGGGGAGAAGCAGGCTGTCACATGTGGACAGGTTATACAACTTTTGTTACACAGGAGGGACTTTGGGGTTTGGTTTTGTTTTTTTTTTTCCCAGCAAGTCTGTGGTTTCTTGTGACATAATGTTTAGTTGATGTCTATTTTCAGTTGAAATACACTAGTCCTAGGTCCCAATCAGTAACTCAAAGATCTGACATTTGGGATTTCAGAGGCATATGATCTTTGGACAGAAGCTCTTATTTTGAGTATAGGGCGCATCGAAGCTAAAAGACTAAGTTTGGGGTATCTTTCCATTTCTTAAATTCATTGGCAATGAACAAAAGGTTTATCCAGCACAACTGCTTTCTTCTTAGCTAGCCACGTTTTTCATCTTGTCTTACAGGGCAATTTTTTATTTGTACTGCCACCATCAACTAGCACTTTAAGTGACACTGCTCATAAGATTTCTAACACTGAGGTTATTTGAATTTTCAACGATAAAAATAGCCCAAGCGAATTAACCCATAAAGACCATTAAAAAAATTATCCAGTAAGCTCTCAGCATTATCAACTTGCTGAGCAGTGAGTCTGCCTTGCAAACTCCAGTGTGCGACAAAGGTGATTGGCAGCTTCCAGGCACCAGGCTGCAGCGCTGCGACAAATGCTAGCAAGGATTTGGAGGCTGGAGTGAATGAGAATCTGTCACTTAAGAGACTGAGCACTTCAAATTCTGTAAAAGATAACAACACGTGATACTTTTTGCAATTTTTGTGCATTTGTATTAAACATATTGTTACTCTAATCATCAGCCAATGCCTGAATGCAAATGTAATTCACTATCATATTAACTTTGGTAAATGCTTCAAGACATTTCCAGCAATGTAAAATCATCAGAAATCTTCAACCGATAAACTATTTGATACATGATATAAAGCATAGAGCTTTTAAAATATTTCACCATTACATGCAAAATAGAAATTGGAAATACAGCCTTTCATATTTTCACAGTATTCCTCTGCTCTTCTCTCAGGAAGAGGAAAAGCTGCTTGCCTCTAAGCGTACTAATCTAATTCACAAATTGGAAATCATAAAAAAATTTACTAAATCACATACACATATGACTAAGGTTTAATAGAGGACATTGTACTTTGTGATACTAGCTCTAATATTCCTTAGGCAAACTATTTCAAACTGCTTTAGCTCTAACCAAATGCAATAATAATCCCCACCAAAAAGCAATATAGTCTAAGTGCATTACAGTATTAACTTCACTAGTAGAAACACATCATCCTGTAGTTATCTTGGAAGTTGTATGGATGTGAGGAATATCAATACTAAGATGACGAGGATTAGAGCAATAACTGTTCATCAACTGAGACTCAGATTTTTCAGCGTGATGATTCTCACCTTGCTTAAACATTAGGACCGTAGGAACAGTGAATGCCAGAAGCAACACTGTTTCTAACTGCTGATGCAATGCAGAAAAAAGGTTAAATATGGAAAAGTTTAATGCTCTAAAAGTTAATGATCAAAGGAAGACTTTTGAAAACTGTCAAGAGTTGCTGTCTTCGCTGATGATGAGTGTGACAGGTTTGAAGTAATAAGAGCAAGCAGTTTACTGAGCTTAGTAATAAAACTGCTCTCCTTACTTTTTCAAATTCAGAAAAGAAAAACATTCAGCTAGAGACTAAAACTAAGCATGAGAAGTTTTACCTGAAAATATCTTTTTTCTTATGAAAGATTAAAAGGAAAGAAACAAGGGCTAGAACAGATCAGCTTCTGCGGCATTAGCCACAGGATAAATGGTTGTTCTTTTTTTCTTTCACAGTCTAATACTTCATTTAGGCACCTCTAACTGCTTCTCTTTCTGCTACCACTTCTAAAGCAAGCATTTCCATGGGTCTTAAGGGTTTGGTAACCACTTATGAATGGGCAATTATTAGTGGAGCAGATGTGCCTGCCTATCAGGGGATTCTCTAACCAAATGGGGGCAACACACCAGACCGCCACAGCTCCACATCCTTTCCATCTTTGTACAGAAGCCAAATGACATGTATTTGTACTTGTGAGCATGTAAACAACGACTGATGTAAAATGCTTTCCCCTCTCCCATCCAAATAAAAAACACTCCCCCACTGCAAACAGTAAGGAGAAGAAGAAGCTTCTCTGAATAATGATAGAGGTAAGTGGAGAAAATCCCTGGTAGTCAGACTCTTAGCACAGATTTATGCAGGCTAATCAGTGTTGCAGAGGGTATAAAACACAAGACATGTCAGATACTAGTTCACAGCCAAAGGTGCTACCAACCCCACTTCCCTTTTCCTTGGGCATCTCATGTTCAACTAGTGACCAGACCTGACCCTGCCTAGTTTATGAGATTAGACACAATAGTAGCCCAAGGTGATTATCACCAGCTATACAGCGTCACGTTATAAAGTCTAAGCGAGGTAAGAAACTTGTAAATAACAAAATTATCTTTTTATAGGGCTCTTAATTCAACAGTCCAGTCTGTTTCCTGTAGAAGTGATTAGTAATAGAAAATAATTAGGAGATGCCAGATGGGAGGAGGAGTTAAAAAAAAGATTCAAAACTCACACAGCTAAGGAAAGAGAACAACAAACGAGGGAACTGCCAGCTAGCAACCCACCGCAGTCCCTCACCATCCAGGAAGCTCTTTGCATAAGCAATAAATGACAACCACATGCCTGCTTTAGAGACTGCTCTGAAAGAGACCCACCTTCTCCCCCACCTTCTCCTTTCTTTGGCCAATGCACGGATTATTCAGTTGTGAGAAGGCATAAAAAGTCAAGGGAAACTACATTAAAAAAAATATAATAATTTCCTTATATATGGCTGTGAGGCTTCTCCACTATACATCTAGGCAGCCCTTTTGGAAACCTCAAGTATAAGGCCCATAGGGAAGGTAAGCAGCAGACTCCTACAGTGTGTTAGGACTGAAGTCATGACAGCTCTCCATTGCTCATCAGGACTTGAGCTGGACCTCTGTATTTGTGTGTCCCATCTACTAAGGTCCACCAGGATGGGAAAAAAAAAATCTCTCTCCCCTGAAGAGTGCCCAAAGAAAGCTATCCCCTTTGGCTCTTCAAGAGCTAAAGGAGATTCCTTCCTTCCTCCCGCCCTGCGACCCTTCTTGTGCTAGCCTATCCCAGTTAAAAAGGAAGGAAACTTCTGCCAGTACACATAAGAGAAACTAAGGCTATATGGTGCTTTTTGAAGGGCATTAAAAGTGTAACCAGATACAAACCACCAAGCATTAGAAACCCTGGAAAGAACTGCTGGTGATGGCTTCACACCGACTTACCTCACAACACTGAGAAACACAGGAAAAGAATAATAGCTTATTCATTGCTAATGGTTTCATTTTATTAGTAACAACACAACCAGTATTCTTCAGATTTAATTGCATAGCAACTGTACTGCTTTACAGCCTTTTTAACAGTTAGGTACACTATTCATTTTACAAAGGCTTGATCAGGCACAGGGCATACACTGAGGGCAATTACTCCCCACACTTTTGCTGAGGGTCCGGTCTGTGAATCTGAGAGACCAGACCCCCCTATTTCACACAGCAGCTACCTGTCTCAGTATAATTAGACATTGAACTTTCTGAAGACTCTATCTGTGTGTACACATCTCACATGCCAGATCATAAAAGAGCCACACTTACGTGAAAAAGCAGAAAGTAACATGAAAAGTCATCGTAGCAAGCAGTCAAGTGACTTGTATCCATGACAAAAGGCTGAAGCGGGGTGCTGATCCTCAGCTGTGCTTACCTACAAAATGGAGGAAACCTCTCTACAGGAGTAGCATCGTGAAGGGAGGTGCGCTGGGCATTTGAAATGCAACCTGACCTAAGCCACTCCCCACTGTCTGAAGTTTGTGGAGCCTTATTTGTTTTGAACCTTGTAATACTAAACCAGCAATATGCAATCATGCTACCAACACAAGCACGCGACTTTCATTTCACATTAATCCCACACATTATTGTGTGAGCATTAAATTAATGTGCTTTGGAGGCACAGGCATGCACACAGAGGCAGGCAGGTGAGGTCCTGCGAGGCTAACTGGAATCAGCTGGGATGCCATTTGTAACCCACAGGAACTAATAGAGCACAGCTGAGCACCAACCAGAGCTGGCAAGGAGAGAAGAAAGAATTTGGCCTGGGAAAAACAGAAGAGTTATGGGACCATGTTTAGCACTAGAGCTGAGCTGCAGGTCCAGTGAGAAACCGTTAAAAACAAGTCTGGCTTCCTAATTTATCCTTTATAAGCATGAGATACTGACAAGAGAAAAACTAGATATTCTGTGACCTGGGGATTAAATTAGCAAAGTTTATGCTTCATTTGGAAGCTCTGAATCAAAACAAGATCGGTTTATATAATCTTTTTAGTGTATCAATTTTACTGCCACACTGAACATAAATAAGGGCTTAGGTTACTCTCGGTGATTATGAGTAGAAAAAGCACCCTGCAGTTTGGAGAAAAGAATTTTCTTTGTGCTGATGTCTGCATACTGGACAGCACGTGCAATTAGCTCTCCTTTCTCGGGTCTTAATAAACATATAGCTAAGTTAAAAACATATATGCTTATCAAAAGGCATCATAAACATTTGCAGTCTTAGTTTGAACTGTATGTGCCATATATAATGACATATATGGCACTAGATCCCTACCACCATAAATGCTAATGCACAGAAAGGGAAGATGAAGGAGACTGAGGCTGGGGCAATCTCTGCAGAGTACGACATGGCCGATACGTTGGAGCAGCTACCTAGAAAGTAGGCTTGTCTTTCATCCTGCTAGGAACTTTCTTGGTATTGACAAAATTGCCTATGCTTTGAAG
The DNA here is from genome assembly GCF_000699145.1 of Aptenodytes forsteri. Classification (NCBI taxonomy): domain Eukaryota; kingdom Metazoa; phylum Chordata; class Aves; order Sphenisciformes; family Spheniscidae; genus Aptenodytes; species Aptenodytes forsteri. The sequence goes on from NW_008795194.1 coordinate 2,576,649, forward strand.
TCTCTGCTGAAAGATGGGCTAAACCCAGAAGAAATAAATAGAAGTTTTTGCCTTCTGCAGAGTTATGTTTTATTTATAAATTACATTAAACTTACAGAGTGATTGTCATGGACACCCGCGCAGGGACTGGAAAGGAACATTTGTGAGAAAAGAGTTGACAATCTCCTCAAGTTAACCCATGGGATTCTTCAGTGCTCAGTTCTCCTGTGTCTTTAAATGTACTTTAAGGCAAACATTTATTAGTTGTACTTTTAAAAACATTATTGCTTTGTTGCCACCCTTGTTATAGCTACAGCTTATCTAGAGTTTTATACACTACGCACCTATCTTTTCTAATAAAATTAAGTTAATTCGAGTAAATGGAAATATACAACTTCCAGCATTAAGATTTCTTCACTCTCAAAGCACACTATCCTCCCTGATTATTATGACCACATCTTCTTTTTAGTTCCTATCGGTGCCAGCGCCGGCATTACTAGGCACCAAACAGTGTTGTTCAAAGCTGTCTTCCTCCACCACAGACCTTGCTAAGGGGGCTTATGCTTCTATGACAGACTCCTGTAACTTCCTCGGCTACATTTTCTGATGTCCTTTCACTGAAGATAAAATAAGCTTTCGTGAAGGAAGGTTTAAAGCAGATCTTACTAACAGATTTGACTGAGAGCAAAAGTAGAAAAGTAGTAGCGTCGTTAATGAAAATATCAGTGTCAGTTCAAGGTTGGAAAGTTAGACTTGTCCCTCTGCAAACACCCGTTAAGTATGACCCTTGATTTTGTACGTGGAGGCTGTTACGAATCCGTTAGAAACATACACAGAGATTGCAGTTAACTTTGTGGTCTGGATTATCTTCAGAGGCAGGCTTAAAAGCATGTTTCCTACTAAAATGACACAGATTTACATTTCCAGATCTCCTTGCACAGGGTTGCAGACAATCAGCCTTCATCACTATGGAGGAAAAAATAGTATCACCACTAAAGTCATTAAAAATAGAACAAAAGAGTGTTTTTGCTGGGTGACTGCTGCCACAAACCTTCTCTCAATTCTTCCTGTCTGTAGGAACTGAACTGAATGTAGTACAGTCTAGAAGAGGTCTTTAATTGATTTGCAGCCACTGAAGTTTCTTGAAGAAATAGCACTTATCACCAAAGTAAACATGAATAAATGTGATTCAGTTGCTATCCCAACATTAACCTCAGCATTTCATTCTGAAAGATGGGATAACTCATAACTGATTATTTCATTTTCTCATAACAAATATTAAATCTTGAATAAATCACTCACACAACTTCTTACATTAGTATCTCAAAAGCATCTCAAAATGAAAAAAACATCATGTTTTGCAGGGCTTTCAAGAAGGACTTTGATAATATGTATCTAGGTATTTATTAATTTCTGAAAGCTACCATTTTTCTAAGGTACTTAACTGAATCAAGTCGTCTGCTCCAAGGCCATAATTACCTTTGAGAGCAGAGAATGTTCAGAGATCCATCAGTATTCAAGGCATGCGAGGAATAGTAAATCTTGTGATACTGGGTATTATTTCCACTTCCACACTAGGCCATACAGGCTGAATCCACACGGGAAGCCCTCTTTCAAATGAATCTTAGCCCTCTCAACACACAGACCACTATGGCTGCAAAACTGAGTTCTGAACAATCTGCAGACTGTTTTGGGAACCAGCATTACCTTTTTAGCATGGCAGCTAAACTATCTATTCAGGGCATTCAAGCATGACAAGCACTCTCCTGTTTTCGATCTCCACTCCTCTAGTTTTCTCTGACTATTTATTAATTCTTTCATAGGTTATGAAAATCATAAATCATTAACCAGGAATTTTAATTTCTAAAATATATTTCTATATGGTAAGCAGTCAAATTCATTCTCATAATCAGTGAAGCACATGCTGCGCAGTCGATTATATTCTCATGCTTTTCCTATTAAAAACTGCATCTTAAATCACACCACAATATGGTCTCTTGCAGGACTCAGTACTTAGGAGTATTGTGATTTGTGTCCTACAATCCTCATCTAACGATTGCATAATTTTTGTCTTTTCATCTTTTACGGTCTTTAAATCCTTCTTTACTAAGGCTTATTTTTAATGTATTGCATATGACAAGTCACCCAACACACGCTGAATTCTTCTACTATAAATTAATTGCTGAAAAGAGTAGGGAACAAAGTATTATTAGTGCATGCTGGGAGGCATCTAACACAAATCTGTGGCGTTCCCTGCTACTGCCCCTCACCAAATTCAAGGCTAGGTGAAGTGCTCTTTAATATTTCATTCTCAAGTTTGAGGCGTGTCCTCTGGCTGCCCAATTTCCTCCACTTGATTTTATGGCAGAAAGCAAAACTACATTCCCACCAGCTGCTCCCCAGTCAGAGCCTGTGCGTCTCTCTTTCCTTCTTCTGAAGGGTTTATCTTTCATACACCACCCACACAGGATTGGGCAACAGCCGCAGGCACAAAGTTTAGATTCGGATCTGAACAGCCTCAGAGTCTGCAAATCTGGGAATGTATTTTGGCTCAGGATGATCAATGTTCAAGACCCAGACTTTTTCCTCTTCTTCCTTTTGCGGAGGAGGAAGCATACAATGTAGGGAGAAGCTGTGTGGCTACAGTATAAAACTGATAAAGATGTGTTAATTGCCAAATAATGTACCCTCCAGAAATTTTCATCCTCACCATGGGGCTAAGGGGCTAATGTCGTAGCACACAAATCTTTCTGTTTGGATCATAAGACAATGTTTTTTTCTTGTTGAATTTGGCACAGTTTTCTTTGTGTTCTTTGTTAGAATTGTCAATATCGATTCAGTGATATTCTCTTTATATTGGACAACAGGAATCGGTCTGCCATCCCTCTCACCAAAGAGAAAGAAAAACTACTTGACCTATTTATAAATGTCCTATAAGAAAGCTTCCTTATATGATGGTTAAATGATTCATAATAAGGTAAATACTACATTATTACTAATTGAAGTTTTCAAGTAAATATCAATAAGAAGCAGGAGCCTGCACAAAAAGGGTGAAATGACCTTCTGAGCAATTTAGTAGAGGATATGTATATTTTTCTTATTGCACTATTATTATTTTACCAAAGAAAACTTATAAACTAGCAGAGAGATTGGGTCTTCTGTTTAAGTGGAGATGTAATCTCTCCATTGTTCCTCGTGCTAGCATGTTAACTTTTTATAGTAGGTAGGCTTTTAAAAAAGCCAGAGAAATATTTCCTGTCATCCAGTACTCATGCTTTAAATGCAAATTATTTGTCAAACAAGTATATCTCTCATGATTTCAATGTTTTTTTATAAAATTAACCACCAGATGTGATTCAGTCACCCGCCTGTACAGTCCTCCAGCCATTCAGTTATGTTCACCCCACTGAACCCGAAACAGTTCTCCCAGGCTGTCAAGGTGACAGCTTTAGTGGGTGTGCAAGTAGTCGAGTCCCCCAGACAGTGATGGGAGACACTTGGGAAAGCCCTCCGAGGTCTCTGAGCCCTACGCGGCACATAGCCACCACCCCCATGAGACACTCAGCGAGGCCAGCACTATATCTCTCCCCCTTCCCATGCTCCCCGCATCCTGTGACTTACAGAGGAGGGAGAAAGGATTTGGCAAGCCTTAGCTGGACACTGGGGCTTGTTCCAAATGCTGAGGTTGCTACTGGGATCGGGTGTTGGTCATGGGGTTGAATGCCTTATTCCCCTTGGAGATTTGCTGGGTTAAGCGACACTCAGAACTCTGTCTCATCTTCCAGCAAAGACCCTGAGAGGTGTAAAAGCAGCAAAGATGTTGCCTCTGCACCACTCCACAGTAAAAAGGATCACACTGTGCCTTTCCCGCGCAGCCACGGGTAGTAATCCCAACTGGATAATGACTTGAAAATTAAACTGAAACCTCCACATTTAACTGTACTGCGATGTCTGTATGCCTCATTGTGTCCGCATCAACATGGTTCCAAGACAAATAAAGAGAAAAGGCTCAAAAGCTGGGCTTCAGGCCAGTATCACCATTGCTGTTGAACTATCTTGCAGATGAAGCCACTTAAGTTGCTTATAACTTCCAGACAAACAGGGTGGGATGTTGCAATTACATGACTAACCTCTCTAAAAGGTTTTTCACCTAAAATTTCAATCTGTGAGAACTATTTAATAGTTCTTGAGCTATTTCATGAAAAATGTTTCAAAGCAATAGGCATACCTTGTTGATGAGTCTGACATAGCACCATGTAATCTATGGAAAAAACAGCATTCTTCAATAATAATCATCGAAATCCCTTTATTATGAAAACTTTTTCATCAGTCTAAAAAATGTTGTGACAGAAGAGAGTTGTGTTGTCACTTGGAAGTTGCTAAATGCAGGATGAGTTAATTTTATGAAAGAAACACGAAGCGGTGACTTCCAGAACTCTTACAGAAGATTTTTACCCAGGCTTTGCATTATAATGAACTCTTTATGATAACATGCAAAAAAATCCTTTTGAAACAGCGCACTGCAGGTCAGTGGCTGTCAGGAATTGTAACTGATAACACACCCCTCTACTACTGGTACCTAACTGGCAGGAAATTGGATATTTAACGTGGTCAGCTAGCTTCAATATCCTCACCAGTATTTCTTTTGTCAAAATGATCTGACAACAGTGAAGATTCATACTTCAAGCTACGTTGGGTGCTTCATCTCTCAGCAAATTCAGTGCAGGATGACAGACTCTGATGGAGAAGGATTTGAAGGACCAAAGCTATGAGCCTCCTCTCTCTGTGGATTCTGTATGGAGCTTAGTTTCACTGTAATAGTCATGTATGTTGGAAATTGTCAGTGAGACCTTTCCTCCACCTCAAGAAAAACTGACATCACAGACATATTTCTGATTGGAAAGACAAACAGATGATCCCAACTAAGGTTAGCATTTCTTCTAAGCACTATAAGCATATTAGATACTCCTAAAGTCATTCTGAAGTTTGTGAAATAGGGGAGCATATCAGACTATTATATATGCGTTAACACCTACACATATGTAAAAATACACTTTAAAAAGACTTTCATATGTCAGCTTTTCAATAAACAAAGCATTTAGTCTAACATGACAGAATTTACATTATGTTTTCTTTTTAAGTTTGGTCTGTGTCACACAAATGAAGTTTCAGGCAGCTGCTCTGTCTGCCTGATACATTCCCAACCTCCTTTAATATTTCTATTTTCACCGGTTCTAAGATTTCTTTGTTGTTCGTTTTTCTTTTATAATCCAGGACACAGTTAGTTCTCAGCTGATACTGCAACTCTCTGAGGAGAGCAATCCTTCTTCAGAAGTCTAGCTGAGGCCAAAAATAGCCTGTCAGCTTCTGACAGGCTGAACTTAGCCAAGTGAAATGTTTTAACATTTTATCATCTTAATGAACAGGCTTATTTATAATGTGGACAACTTTACTGTCATTGTATGCAGACTGCTGAATAGATTATGGAACGCATTTGTTTGGGGGATGCTGAACATATTAAGAAATATAATTTTTGACCAAAGGGCAGTTGTCTTAGACACCATAAACAATTTTAAGATGAAATATTCTTAGCCCATTTGAAATAAAGAAGTGGCTTAATGGTAACATCTATAACTCTGAAAATACCTGAAGAAAGGAACCTCACAATGATAAATAGCTAACCTCCAAATCATAAAAATTTGCAATATGCAAAAATTACTATTAAAAAACCCTATAACCAGTTTAAATATTACTATTAATGAAATACTGGAAATAAATATGTAGACTAAATATCTACAGATACCTTTAGCACTTTATAGTGGAGGGGGAGGGTTAAAAGTACAACATAAAAAGTCTAACAAAAAAGAGTGTGGGTTAACAATTGCTTACCCTCTTTTCTGCTACCTCATCCTCTCCTGTAGACTCTTTGCCATCATGTTCATCTCTCAGGGTTGGCATATGTTTTTTGTGTGCTGGCTCTCTGTTTAAAGTTGTATATCCTATGTGTTCATAAATTGGATTTATTGTCATCTTGGCAATGTATTCAGCTGCCTTCGTTTCAATATAAAGAGTAATCAATCCATCTGTCACGAGGTCATGGATGGACTCAAAACGTTTCTCCCCAACAAAGTGCTTTCCATCGTAGTAGAGTCTGAAGTTTCTGGTTTGACTTCCAAATCTGCCTCAATGAAATGGGAAAGTTTTTTTTTTAAAGAACAGTAAGCAGAATAAAGAAGAGTAAGCAAGCCTTTGCAAACAATAAAAAACACTTTATCACTTAAAGCTGTGACTATGCTCTGTGTCTGGTCCAGACGAGAATGAAAAACTCGACTACTACTTAGCACAGATAGGAAGGAGAGATCAACAACTGCAGATAGATAGCCAAAACAGTGACTGTCCCAGAAGGAGCTGTTTGTTCTCTTATTCTTTTAGCCCCTCCATTATCCCATGGAAAAACTGAAAATTACTTCACACTCTTTATGGCTTTTTTTAGTACTTTACTACTGCATCGCCGTAGTCAATTTGCTTGGCTCTGATATGAAGAGTTCTCATAATAGAGTCCTCTATTACAGTTGATCAATACGGAGTTTTGATGCCGTCTTGGACCTCTGCGCCCCTGCTTGCTTGCAGGAAGAGGCCATTCAGGGTTCAGCTGAGCTTCAGTGCCAACAATTACACTGAAGCAGAACCGCTGCCAGAACTGGAGCAGCACAGGACAAAATGGCACAAGGGCAAGCATTCTTTATTCCTGGCCAAAGGCCAAGGACTAACTCTTCAAGCTTTGTACAAAAGTCCTTCTGTGTTATGCTTGTTAAGTCCTGAGCTTCAAGCAAATCTTTGTAATATACAGGATATATAAAGCGTAAGCTATCTGACACTAGCAATTCTGCAGATGGGGTGGAATAGAATTTCGATACAGCCTCTTAGCAACAATAAGAATGACAATTTTACCTGAATATTAGCATATTTACAAAAAAAGCATACTTTGAATCTGCAACAATTTTCTGCCTGAAAGCAATCGAAATGTGTGAAAACACACCAGTGTTTGCACTTGGCAACAACCAATGCATTTCCTGTGGAGAAGATGGAGGCAAGAAGCTGCTTTCACAGCTCACTCCAGTGTTATTCCTTGGTCAGACAGCAGCAAGGGTGGCTGCTCAGGGTATTGGGCCCCCTTGTGAGGTCAGATCTGCCAAATAAATATTAAAAACTAAATTTGAAAGGATGGATTGCTTTCATTTTACAATCAAATGCTTCACAGGAGGTGTTAAGGAACAAAGTAAACACTGGTGCTTTGCTGAAGCGGCTCCTTTTCAATGCGGCCTTGCCGAACAGGGGAAAGCATAATTTTAGACTTTGCCTCAGGTGAAACATTGCACTCTTCTTGCAAATATGGACAAAAACACTCATTCTGTGATGTATATTTTTTTTTCTTGTGTTCTGAATCAAAATGCCAAACTTTCCCATCCCACTATCAATAATCTGACAGTGACTATAACTTCAGGAGCTGCTGTTTTTACACAACGCTCAAAAGTGAGGGGGCCCTCAAGATTCCACATCTGCTCAGGAAGAAAAGAGGACACAATGTGTAGGAACTACCTGGGCATTTTACTGGAAATTAATTGGTACTTCTATGCACATTTTTATGCCACACGAACTAAAAGTTCACTGACTCAAACTGAAAAGCAAGAAATTACAAAATGACAGAAAGAAATACATTTTTACCCAATGCTAATTTCATCACAAGATGCAATTCTGAGTGAATACAAGTCATTCAGAAAGTAGAAAGATAATGTCCTAAGTTACAGCAGAAGGGGTAGGAACATGTTCAGGCTCATTCTTCAAAGCATCTTTCTCAGCGTAGTGTGTGGCAAATAAGCTTTGACCATGAGATGTAGTCCTTGCATACCCTCCGCTGTCAGAGAAATCAACACGAGCCAAGAGTGCTCAGCACTTTGCAGTGCCAAAGTGAGCAACCTTCACTGTCTTCTGCTCAAGTCAGTGGCAATAATGCACATGAACACATACAAGCACTATGATGTTAAAATTTGACAGGAGAACCCAATAAGTTTGAAGGTGAAGAATAATGGGCCTTAAATGACAATATACAATAGAATTATTTTTATTAAGAGATGTAGCAGGTGAACTGCTGCTCTAATCAGTAACACGCTCTGACAGTACTTACAGCAGAGTTTTAAACAAGCTGAAGGTCACTTATTGCTCTTAGCTTTCTAGAAGAGAAAGTATTACACTAATCTTACCAAGAGATGATAAGGCACAGAAAAACTTCTCAGGGCCTATTACTAAGTACACATGGTGTCTTGATTTTAGTAACATCCTTCAGAGTCTAAAACAAAAACAAGGTGGCCAAATGCAGAGAACGAACAAGAGTTCTTAAAGGATTAATCGTCTTCCCATCAGGGTCAGTAGGTGCATGGTTCTACTCCAGCTACGTTTTACTCAGCAGCCCCTATGCTGTACATCTGCTCAGTCTGCTGCACGTAAAGCATGGCTTTGAGAGATACTGTAAGGAATAGGATTCCCAAAAGTACATAATCTTTATCCCACTGCTCCTGACCCACATTTCAGCACATGACTATCTCAGACAACGTTCCACAGTTTTAATTCTTTAACAGCATCCCACGCTTAAACTCATCTCTCTCATAAACCTCACAAACAGACTGAAACTTCCTCCTGTATGGATCTGGGGAACTGCATGTCAATTTCTTTTGGCATGTGTGGCCTTCCAAAGGTACATTCAACTTTCTTGGTTTAAAATACATTAGGACAATTTAACAAGTACCACTTAAAGAAAGGTATTTAGACAAACAAATTACTCTGCATCAGTGTCATAACCACTTGGAAAAGGTGCTTGCATATCAGCTGCAAGAGATGAACACTGCATGGTTTGCCTTTATCTGATTTCCCATTTGTTTCAAATCAAACTTTTTTCTCTCTATTCATTTCTTACTGGATACGTTGTGGGGAAATACACTGTTTCTCAAATAGAATCCTATTAGCAACAAGGAAAACCCAAATCCCCACAAATCAATGAAACACCAATCTCTTACAAAGACTGTATCATCAATAATGTCTTAAGAATCCTGATTTATTTCTTTCAAACTAATTTAAATTTCTTTCTGACCACACAGTGATACTGTTTTGATCAAATTACAATACAAATGCAAACATACATGTCCAATTGCAAATGATCAATTAAAATTTAATCTTCAGTCTTACTCAAAACCATGGTTTAAATTTTTCCATTAGCAAGAATATTTCCTTGTGTTTACTTTCTATAACATTACTGCAGCCTGGTTAATTATACATCACCGTGGCAACTAAGTAGAGCCAAGATTTGATATTTCAACTTCCTGATGGTCTCTTCCTAAAGGCAAGCAATAGTACCAGCTGTTTTTTGTTTAAGAAATAGAAAGCAGGACACAGATAATGTATGTTCTCTTTTGGTTTAAATAGGGAAACATTAGATGTTTTTCCAAGAAAAAGAAATAGACCTCTGACATGTCAAACAGTCTCATTGTGTCCACTGTGCATTTGTTTGCAAGCAGCAGGACTACAGATAAAAGACTTTTTTTATTCCAAGTTGTCTGAAAAGCAATCACTCTGTCTAGTCCCTTTGGTTGCCAGTGGGGCAGAGTGGATAACAACGTGGGAAAATGGATTAAATGGTAGAGCAAATGTGGCTGGTAATAAAAGACTGAGGAGCTCTCTCATAGCATGAGAGAGACAGGCTTCAGACTCAGCCACCTACTCCGTATGCAACATTCACTGATGAAACAAAAGGAAGAAGTGAAGGACCGAGAGCCCATCCACACTTTCTTACCATCTAAGATGATGGATTTTACAGCCCACATACAGAATTGTACAGTAACTAATCAGCTCCTTCACAGGGTATTTTATGATGAGAAGAGTATCTAGACTAAGGCATTATCTAAAATGTGTAGCTGCAACCAGACCACAAAGTTAACGCCCCTCAGGGCTACTCATGTCCTCATTAGTTTCAAGCAACTTCATACACTGAGCTGGGAAATCTTAAGTTCTGTATGTGTGCCTGAAGGTCACTTGGACTTCCACTGGAGAAAAAGTGTCTTAACGTGCTTTGCGGCCAGAAGGTAGAAGTCTCACTTAAAATTAGCTGCCAGAATTTCAGCTCTAACTTCTGAAAACTCTCAACCAACACTTAAGACTAGAGTCTTGACAGTCCATAGAAAGCCACAGAAATATAAGCAATCTTGCAATCAGGAATGTCTCCTAATCATGCTGTGTTCATGTGAAAGAAAACAAATTATTCCACAGATCCTCTTTTGGCCCATTTCCTTGTCAAAGAAACACAAGTCTTGCATGCAGCCAAAACCTCTTTTACACAATTATCCCTGAAGGTCTCCAACTCCTGAGAGCAGCTCATTTTGGTTTTTTTTTTTTATTATTTATTGGCAACAACATTTCTGAGGATGGCCAGGGAATTGTGGGACTTGCTGTCTTCCCAGAGTACCTGCCTGACAAATAGCATCATCCCCAAAACCTTAGCAGTAGTTTACAAGAACACAATATGCATAAATGAAATCAAATGCATTAGGGATTGAAAGTAAAGGTTCATTTTATGTAAGTGGAGACAAAAAAATCCTCATTGTCTGATATGGCTGAGAAAGGTGGCAGAGTGCAGTCACTATAGAGAGTTTTCCTGCACCATTTGGAAGGGCAGCATTGGCTGGCTGGCTGACTGTTGCTTGATGAACATTAATTAGATATAAAGTTATCCCTAAAACCTGATCAGACCCATGCACTGGCTGAATACATGATAGTTTAGTTTAGCATGGAAAAAGTGCGGCATCCTTCAGAACAGAAAACAAATCCCAGAGCTGGAACTGCAACATGTCTACCCCACACCAATGCAGACACAACCTTCAACTCACTCTGTCTAATCGGGATCAGGTAAAAAAATTCAGAGCTGGTGCTGTATCATTGACAACAGCCTCCCAGCAGTCTCTCTCAATTGAGACTGAAGACTGTTTACCTGCATCACTGCCCAGACTTCCTTGTCCAAGAGGGAAACAATATTGTGCAAACAGCAGGCAGTGAGGACCAGAGCAATGGCACTTTCCTGTGGATCATGAGCACTGTCAGGGACAACACAAGTGAGAGAGAGACAACTGCTCTAGGGCATCGGCAGTAGGTAACAGCTGCTGAAAACAACGATGACTGAAAGTGTTATCAGCCCTTGGTACCTATAATGGTGTGTTTCACAAATAAATCTAACAAAATAATAAGAAAAGTCTTCTTTTGTCTCAATGTCTTACTCTACTTTTAACAGCTTTCAACAGCTGATTTTCACCATCTCAAACTCTGAACAAATGTCAGCTGATCAAGGACCATGTATGCTATTAATATGCAGTAAGATCACTTAACACTTAAGATCACTCTTAACATTCTTGATCAGTGATAGATCATTTGAAAATAATCTGTTTGGTTCTGAAAAGAAGCTCTTGTACAGATGTATTGCCTCTTCTTAGTACTATGCTTGCATGCCCTATTCCATTTAAACTTGATATAAGTCCCTGGAATTGATTTGATGATTGAATCAGAATCAATACCAATGTTTTGGGCAATGTTTTACTGCTTTTTCTACCTGATGAAACTTCCGTGCTTCCTGGGAAAAGACTCACTGTGGTTAGTGATTAAGATGCATGTGAAGTTTATATACACATGAGAAAGTAGTAAAAGCCTTATCTCTTCCCTTTAAATTTAAGCAGTATTTGGAAACCTATGTCAACATACCTGGAATAAACACCTTCTGGAAATGTTACTAGCAGGAATGTAAGTAACTTTCACAGTTTCATATTAAGCAAATAGTTACGTTTCTTTGCCAAAAATTTTGAAGAAATGTTCTCCAAGAGTTAATTTTACAGTGCGACTTCATGCTACTGACAGCTTTCCTATTGCTTTAAAGTGGAACTGTGTTTTAATTCTTCTAAGCTAAGGTATCAACCCTCACCAGTGTCTGCTCAGCAAACTTCAAACTGTGTGCAAATTTTACTCTGCCTATGTATAACATTTTCATTTTAGGTCATATATGACATTGTTTTTCTGGTAAATTTAGCAGTAGAATAAAATCAGATCTGTAACGGAAATTCCACTGCAATCATGCGTACTATGGAGAGAGAACTACCATAGCATAATGCTCAAACATGTTCATTTTTGTTTCACTTACAGCAGCTTTTCCTACAAGGGTTTAAGTTACTCACAACTGTCACATTTCTTTTTTGCTTCTATGGGTTTTCTCACACTAAAAGCAACTTGCTCTTAATTTATCTTACTAAGACAATACACATATTTTAATTCAGTATATCAAGGAAACCTGAGTGGAAGACATCAAGTGAAAACCCAAAGAAATGTCCTTATCATAAAATAGCTTTGCAAGTGCAAAAAGGGGTTTTGGAGAACAGAGTGGAGAAACATTGTTTTTGTTGTTGTTCCTGTTTTGGTTTTGTCTTTTAATGTACACTCTACAGGTTGTTGTTCAAGGTCTCGAAGTTTATATTTAAAATAAAAATATATATTTTTAAAATTTCCCTTAGATTAAAAATAACTACAGTAAGATTGCTGTTCCAGAGAGAATTTGTCAAATCTGATTTGCCTTAAGCCACTGTTAATCCCAACCTTACAATGCAGGTTTAGTTAACTTACTTAAAGCTATTACACAATTTGCTACTTACTTAATTTGTTTCTCAATGTATTCTACTTCTGATCTTCTAGTAATCACCACTTTTTCACGAACAGTGAGATTCACCAATATACTCATCCTGCTCTCTAAAATGTTTTTTCCTCAAAGCTGCATTCCTTAACAATAAACAAGCATAATAATGCAAAATGAAATGGTTCCTGCATATTCAACATGCACTATTACAATTTTTGGGGCTACACAGCTCATCAATAAAGATCGATGGCTTTTCTATTATTATATTCTGTTTTTCTAGAATACAATTTCTTCCTTCGTGCAAGTGCAGCAGTAGGTGGGGCAGATCTCAATTTATTACTGAAACTGTTAGAGTTCATTTACTCATCTCAAGTCATAAAAGAAAAAAAAGTTAGCTTGATTCTCTTCCTAGCACCTATCAAATCAGGAGGAACTATACTTAACTCAGCTGAGCTACATCAAGTGCAAAAGAAGCAGAAGGAAGAGGAAAACTGGGCCAGATAACATTTATTGCTGTCAGTTGTTTTAGTGTTTGAATAATTCATAAATGTTTTTGTGAAAACAATTATGAGATTAAACAACAATATGAGGCTATTGTGTGTTCTTTTGAAAACATACTTATAAAGCATCCATAGTCTCTACAGCTGAAGGACTTCTTTGCTTATTGATGAAGCACAGGAAAAAAGTTGTTTTTCCAAACACAAAAATTTATAAATACGTATTTCAAAAGCACACAAAAGAAGAGGCCAACCAAAAGGACTAACTTGAAGATATATTTCTAACTAGCATTTTCTAAAAGCAATAGAGCAAAAAGGCATTCCAGTAGAACTTGCAGAAGACAGAAAAGATACATATCCTTTTGACAGGGGAGGGAATAGGGGAGAAGAGGAGAGCGCAATGTATGCTATGTACACATATACACAATTTAATTATCAACTGATTGCATTATAATTTGAGTTTTTACTACTTCAACTCCAGCAGTGCCTAGAAGCTTCAAACCAGGCAGACATTATACACCATAAAAATAGCACAGTACAAGACAGATTCCTGCTCAGGAGCTGTGACTGGGGGTAGTCTGAGAGATGGGGTACAACTTTCAGTTTGGGCCATTTTTAAGAGATCCTAGACTTTTGTACTGAACAGGCATGTGAGACAATATGGGAAAGAAAATATCCTGTCTAATGGAGAAAAGAGGCATGGAAAACTTAAATGCCTCGAGCCAAGTCATATGTGAAGCCAAGAAGTGAGCCCAGGTCTTCTGAGCTCCACCACAGTGCCGCACCACAAGCCCAATGCCTCTACTGTGCACCAGATTACAGTAGATCTTTGTGGCGCAGCAGGAGCTATAGTCAGAGGTGAAGGACATGGCATAAAATGAACATGAGCTATATGCACTGAGCACAGACAGCTTTTGGACAAGTTACCAAGAAGTTCACAGCACCACCAAAGCAGAGAATATTCCTCTGAGAAGTGCTGAACTTACATGAGCAGGAGAAAGACTGCAGCAAACTGAATTGCCAAAGATAAATGAGACACTCTAGCCAAAAGAAAACAGAGCTGACAACAACAACAGATGGGAAGAGGAGGGATGGAGAGCAGGAACACAGCAAGAAGATGTGAACCATAAGGAAAAAAGCATTCTAGTCTGTGGGAGGGCCTAGGTAATCAGTTAATTACTCATTAAGGTTAGTAGCTATTTATTATTATTCTAAATACTTAAGCGAAGCCACCTCAGCAGTGCCCAGGTGCCCTTATATATGGCAGATGACATGCAGGACAGCTATGCTGTTTACTGGTAGCTGAACTTTCCACTTCATTGACAGAGTAACAGAGTATATTATTTAGTATGAAATTTTATACAGGAAAAGAAACTTCTTTTACATGGAAGACCATTTAAATAGAGGTCCAATTGTTTTACTTTAGAGCAGAAAAGCAAGCTCCAAAATTTATCAACACGCTTTCCCCTGGGGCTAGCACTAGCTTGTGTGATGTACCCAGCCAACAGAATGACAGCTTTAGTTTCAGCAGAATTTAAGCCTTCGTAAAAGAAATATTTGGCTTTTCACAAGGAGAGAAAAAAAAAAAAAGCCCAGCATATTAGCTGGCATACCGGTTGTGTTAGCCTATTGAAATAGCTTCAAGCATGAACTGCTTCTTTCATCTAAAAGAAGCCGCAGATACTCGAATGGCCAATTTTTGAAACTCGCCTGAATTCTGCACCTATGGAAATGTGACGGGCTAAGCCTGGGGGAGAAGGAAGAGTCCCTCCCTGAGAGCTTCAGACGGCCACAGAGGAAGGAGCACTCTTTTGCCATCTCGTGCAGAATAAAGAAAACTGATCGAAGTGGGTCAGGCTGAAACATATTTATCCCACAGATAGGTTTGATCACATTTTGGAGCAATTCTAGTTAACCCAGCTAAACTTTAAAATCGGGGTGTGTGTATACACATACGTATATATAGTTTCCCAGGTTTTTCAGCTAGTGACCAAGGAATATTGTGTAAATATTTTAGAAAGGTTTCTAGAAACTGAGTTCAGCCCTTGCTACTGCCAATCACTGCATTTGCAAATCAGGTAAAAAAATACACAGATAGAAAGATCTGCAAAGTTTAGTCTTTAAAATGGTCTTTATAATTTTTTTCTACCAACTAGCATGATGTCAGAATACCGTTACCACGGTAAAGTGAAGGGATGCAGTCAGCTGCTGTTTTGCTGGGCTCCTTCTGACTACTTATAGATCAGCTGTGGACTCAGGATAAACTATGACCAAATTTTGATACATTCGTAATTTAAAAAAACGTAATTCCGATATTATCACATAAAAAGTTGTTTCAAACAATTCTTCTTTACCCAATTCCTCTCCCATGTCCCAGCCTGTACAACAAGGCTTTCCAGCAGAATGCAGATGCACAGTTTTAATCTCTGAATTCAAGAAGCCTTTTGCAGATGTTGAATTTTACATGCGTAAGTAATCCCATGGCAATCAGTGTATGTTCTGGAAGAGCACTACACGCGTGTCCCAAAAGAGCCCACTGTAAATGAACAGCATTCGGCTACCAAAGCAATCGTCCTCTGAAATTAAAAAGGTTCATTTGCAGCGTTATCCTCTAACAGCCTACCAATTAGATCTCCTTTTAAAATATCAGTGGCTAGTTTCTTAATGCAATTTCATAATTTAGGGAGAGAGATCGTGTATCAATTTCTTGCACAATACATGTAGTTGGTCAACTAAACTAAGGATTACTAATTTTTGACATTTATTTCGCCTCAAGAATTCTTTCCTGATGCCACATAATCTTGAATGTGCCCTAACCCCCAAACATAAAGAAAACATGACTCATAATCACAGCTAACATCATTACCTTTTTTTTAACCATGCTGCAGAACCTTATTTCGATTCATTCTCAGTATCACAACAATAGAATTTGCAGGAAGGGAAACCATGGTAACCAACTAAACGTGCTACAGCAGATATCTGCTCAAAAGAACATGCAGTACCATCACACTTCAACGCCTACCACTAGTACGATCTCTACCCATTTCCTCTTTATCCTCATCCTAATTATTAAACAAACCCTCAACCACAAAAGGCTACATTGCGAACCATGTCTTATTGTTACTGTCATTTGCTATAGGTCCTAGCATTAAGTACTGTACTCTCTTTTGCCAAATTTAAAAGCAGATCTAATACCTCCAGGAGTTAATTAGGAATTTTCAGTAATTTTCATCCGTTTGGAACATCTAATTAACATTACAATGTATTTTATATATTTTTATTGTCACAGAGGCTTGCTGATATGTATGGACACACATATATACCTACAATAATTTTCTCTTGTTAGTAATTTTTCTTAAACCTCAGGGTTGCAAAAGACTTTCAGTGGCATTTTCTGATTAATTAATTAGTAAACATTGGTGAATTCTGCCATGCTTGGTTTTTTTTTTTTATTTTAAATAAAAGAAACCACATCCGTGATTAAGTACAGGCATTAAATATAGCAGGGTGCCGATTTGCTGCTCTCATTTGTGTTTATGCTTCATTCTCTTTTATCCGTCTGAACTGATAAAATTTCACAGGCCTTCTTAGGCTCTGAACATCAATTTTATTTGAAGGACAGCTCTGAATAATTAGCCAAACTCACACACTTAAAACAACATTTAAATTATCATTTTCTTTTTCCCTAAGAACATACTTCTACCTCTGTTACAAATCCTGAGAAATTTGCTTCCTGAAAACAAAACCTCTTTTGTTTAAAATTTAGATTTAAAAGGTAGTCTATCTTAAAAAAAAGGCATGATGCAAATTAATTGCACAATAATGGATGAAAGTAGACAAAAATATCTCATCAGAAGATGATCAAAATGCAGCTTATTATATAAGTGGAAAGCAGCTTTTACAGTAACTCACCGGCAACCTTAATAACAGAAAAGTTTTTTTGGGTAAGAATCACTTTTTCTACCTTATTAAAGAAGAAGAAATATTCAAAATCTTCACTTTGAACTCAGTTAACTATTCTATAGCATTGCACTAAGAATATTTGACTGCCTCGGTTAAGCCTGCAAAAGCTATTCTTTGTCCTGTCCTATATTTGGTCATTTAATTGGTGCTAGGCTATGTCTGTAGCTATTGCAGCTCAGGAACAGATCTTTAGATTTACTAAAGCTAGTTCCATAAAAGCCTCAGAGCCTAATGCTCCACAGTGGTCAAAAATTCATTTAAAAAGGTTTAGAGAACAAAGAAAGAAAACTCCATGGCCCACTTCATCCTGAAGAGGATGTGCAGTCCCAGTCCCTTCATCTCCAAAAGATCATCACAGAGTAAGAGAAAGACACAGAGAAAGATGACAGAGATGATGAGGGGTATGGAACAGCTTCACTACAAAACCTGAATCTATAGCCTAGGACTCTTCGACCTGTAAAGAGAACAATAAGGGGGATGTGAGTGGCATGGAAAAGCTAAATGGAGATCAATTGTTCGCTGTTTCTCATAATACAAAAACTAGGGAGCATCAAATAAAATTGTGAGAGGGAATCTTCAAAAAAGGGATGCTGCTTCCCATAAAACCTAGTTAAGGCATGGAATTCATGCTACAGTTGCAGACAGCAAAGTCTACGAGGGCTCAAAAACGTGCTCAGAAAGCCACTAGACAAAAATCAAAAATCTCTCCATCAAAAGCCTGAAAAAATAGCAAAGATAACAATTCTGCTCAGAAGTCCCTGAACAGCAAATTTTCAGCAGCTGGGAGAGCACACCAGAGAACTACTATTACATGTTCATCTTGTTCTTACACTTTTCTTTCATCGTCTGCTATTAATAGCTACCAATGAATGGATACTGGACTGGATTACGAACTGATCCTTTGATCTGACCCAGCGTGTTCATAGTCAGAGAACTTGATAATACAATAACAGAGATATATAACTGGGGAGAAACTCTTTGCAAACAATTATCCAGCTCTCTCCCCAATCTGCCCATTTTATGATGACTTAAGGCATCCCTTAGAGTAACTTAACAAGAACTGAGATGCAGAAGAGCCATGTTTGAGTGGTTAAACATTGGAACAGGCTGCCCAGGGAAGTGGTGGAGTCCCCATCCCTGGAGGTATTTAAAAGACGAGTAGATGAGGGACTTAGGGACATGGCTTAGTGGGTGGTGGTGTTGGGTCGACGGTTGGACTCGATGATCTTAGAGGTCTTTTCCAACCTCAATGATTCTATGTTAGGAGTACAATGGTCCATAAAAGAACCTTCATGCACCAACTGCATTTGCATTCAACGCATTTTAGCTATGGCTGAAGGCTGTAGCTTAGTGTGATTGTCCAATCTGTTCCAGATTTCAAAAAAACATGTTTTTATAACTGTGAATTCTGTCTGCCTATAAAGGAGTTATGATTTGTGGTATTAACAGTTTATTCTTTATCTTCTAGAAATATTAAGTTGTTTAACAAGTGGAAATCTTCAGTGCAGAGCACAGACAATCTGAGCATCTCTGGAAGATGCCCACTATAAGTACAGTCTAGAAGGGAATGAGCAGCGAGGATAGAGACAGAACAAGAGACAATGTGGTTGTTTTTCCCCTGTTGTTTTAGCCCTCTGTGAGGTGATCTTCTTTAATAATTCCAGAAGAAGATAAATACTCACTTTATAAAGCTGAGCTAGGGTTCATTAACATCTATCAGATTTGCAGCTTAGAGGATAATGCATTCACAAATACAATGTTTGGGCAGTCATAGTAAGGATTCCGAGTTCTACGTTTATCTCTCACCTAGCTTGTTTTGTAGCCAAGGGTTTTTTTAGGTTTTTTTCTAACTTCCAATTTAACTACGTTAGAAACTTTACCAACACAGCAGATGCCTGATGTTGAAATTGATTAAATAAACTGTAATATAAAATAAATAAATCAAACAACAATCACCAGGATATCTATTCCGAGGACGCAGAGGACGCAGTGCCTTCACTTAATTTAGTAACACCAAACCAAAATATTAGACAAAACAAAACTACAATTGGAACTAAATTCAAAATGACTTCACCAATGCCTGGTATGAACATACCATCGAGATTTTAGACATCAGCTACAATAGCTGGTGGAATCAAATGTAGCATTCAAATTGTTCCATGATGATTTGAGGAGTTGGCTGCTTTGGGTCCTCAGGACAAAACATGAAAAGCTTGTTTTTTCCATTGCAGATATGAAGACTGGAAATATTTCATTACAGAGACATCATACCTTTCCACAGAAAGGGTTATGATCCTGTTTCACTAAACTGCTTTTCAAGACTGGGTGCACTGGGTTCTTCAGGATTCCCAGGCAAGCTGACACAAACGTAGGAAGAAGACATCTGCCAGAGCTGGGCGTGCTGAGCCGCCTGTATTACTGAACTGCCTGCCCCCCAGCAGAACCACCTGTAACTACAAGCCAGGAAACAACCCTGTCTCAGTCTCAACAGCAGCTGATCCTACCCAAGGTTTCCACAAGACATTTAGGTCTTGATGAACTGGGATTTTATGATGCAATCACACTTCACAGGTAGTTTCCAATTTGTCCTAATCATAATTGACAGATTGTCAAAGGCAGACAAGTCAGGCAACAAACATACAAAGTGAGAGATAGATTGAGCAGATACACAGAAATACAGAGGGATCCAAGTATTTGTGTCAAGAGTCAATGGGTACCCTCAAGCATCTAAATTTTACTAAACATTTTCCATTCGTTTTCCAAAGCATGTCTGAAAAACAATCAGAAAACATGGATACTCCATTTTATGTTTTGTCATTATGTTATTTATTGCAGGATTAGGGCACCTCTTCAGCATTGCTGGGTTAACTTTGTAAAATGCTGTGAAACCTGTTCTGTGTCTGTTTCTTTATATAAAACTAACAGCTGACCAAGTTTTCTTTCCTCCCACACCTTCTAAAGGGTAAAACAAAGGTAAAGAAGGAAAAGCAAAAATCATACAGAAGTGATCTTAAAATTAACATGACTGCTTGAATGACAGAGTGGCATTTAAGCCTAATATGAAAAGATCAAATTGATTCACACAGCTAGAAAAGAAAGAATGAAATTTGAGACCCTGAAGTAAAAGTCTTCCATTGAACTTGGAAAGGTTTTGCCCATACATACTACCCTACTGACAAGCTACGTTTCTTGTCATGGAGGTGACATTCTGAGATTCCTACTGGGATTATCTAAGCTGCAGACAGAGCTACCTTTGCCGTCTGGCAGTGTAGTGACACAAACACAAATGATGGTCTCAAAAAATGCTATAAATTACAGGTAAAATTACATAAACTCATCACGGCAATCACAGCAAACTTCTCACAGTCAGGATGAACAGACAGACCGCAGAAATTACCTAGTCTTTAAGAGATGCTACAATGTCAGCAACACACTCAGTGGGAATATTGGCTAACAGGTATATTCTGCGTATATAATTTCAGGGAGAGGAAAAATGGAAACTGAGCAAAACTCTGCCTCCAGTCAATGGAAACACAGACTCCTGCTACACTTACTAGTAGAGAGAAAAAGAAATCCTAGTGGTAAAATTCCCACGTGTGGAAGACACAGCACTGCAGTTCACAGAGAACTTTCACCTAAGGTATGAGAGCAAAGACCCTCATTTGTATATTTTAAAGGCCAACAGCGAGACAACAGAGCATTACTTGCTGTGGGATGGAAAGCAGCCACCTAGACTACCGCCCTTAATATACAAGTCATTCAGCTAGCACTTAAACATAATGAAATGGCTGCAACATGCTGCAGTTTCAGATTCTGAGGTGTTTTGCCAAGTGCTGAATTTTCCTCAAAATAAATCAGTGATAACAGCTTTGCTATCATTTGAAACTGTTTCCCAAACTGATCACCAACAGCTATTCATTCTCTTTTCTATTAGGTATAAGAATAGATTTTATTGCTTTCAAAGAGGTCTTCCAGTTTGAAAGAGATACCATCAAACCTAGAAAAGACCCATCTTTTGACTTGCTGCACTGGAGGAGCATTTGTAAAACAAGCTATATCAATACATCCTGCAAGATGCTCAGCAGCTTCATCTTTCACAGTCTATAGGCCCTGTGCCTGCTGCACCATCAGAAGCAAGGGGCAGGAGTCCTTTGTCTTCAAGCCAGGTGTTATGACAACTGTTTTCTTTTTAGCTTTAAATGAATATTGCAAGAGCAGAAGTAGATGAAATGGAGTATTAGACTCTAATAAGCAACACCAATTTATTTACACTGTTAATGCAAACCAGTGTAAATATCAATAATGATTCTATTTGGAATCTTATTACTACAGAAACAAATATCTCAGTAAAATATACCTCCCCCCCCCAAAGCAAACTAATTCATCACAACCTGTTATTTCAAGATATTCTTATTTTAATCATAATCTTACTTTACTCTCATAAAACTTTCAGTAACTGCATCTTCTCCTTCAATGTTTTTCTGTCCCACTTAGATTTAAAACATTGCTAATAATCACCATCTCCCATCTGAGTACTTAGGTGTACAGCCCAGGCCAAAATAACCACCATTACCTTAAAAGTAGTTAAACTACTTAAAACTTACAACTATTTAAGTTATTTTTTATTTCAGTTTTTTAATTATATCTGATCCACTTGCCAGAATTTTGCAGAGCGAGGAAACAGATCTGCAAACATTGTTAGCCAACAGGTGTTCAGACAAAAAAAAACCTCCTGATTTGAGGGACTAGAGAGAACTAATTGCTCTTCAGCAACAGCTAGCTAGCTAGTAAGTAACCCACACAGTAGACTAGTCAGGTGAACTCATAAGATGGCTTTTATTTCTTGACCGCCTGCTCTCCCAATGTCTACATGGGGTCACATGTGTAACATAGCGGGAGAAGGGCAAAATGAAGCACCATCAGCAAAAACACAATTGCTGTTCTCCTCATGGTGCAAATAATAAGGAATGTTAGCACTTTAGAAAGGGTTAGGGAAGGTTAAAGATACCAGATCTGTAACTAGGGTAAAAAAGTACCAGTTCATTAAATGCTGACCATGATTTAAAAAAAAAAAAAAATTAAAAAAATAACAAGGAAGTTTAAGCACAAA
>NW_008795194.1:2599093-2634452 GCF_000699145.1 Aptenodytes forsteri
TATTGTTGCGTACAGAATGTGAGAGGGGAGAATGTTTGGAAGGAGGCACAGAAATGAAAAAAAAAAAAAAATTAAAACAATCACAAGGAAGTTTAAGCACTAAGGTCAACAACACAGTACAATCTTTTGAATATTTTATAAATTTAAAAATGAAATATTAATTACCAACCTTAATGCCAAAGTGTAGGTTCCAGGTTGCCGTTGGCTTTCACGAATGAGATAGCTTCCCTCTGCAACACTTAATAATTGGTCAGCTTCCTCCCTTGAGATCATCCCATGGAATCTAAGGAACAAAGGCTTTTTGAAACACATGCCTTTTCACTTTTAATTCACCTTTTCCTCTTCTTTTAAAACCCACCAACCATGGTAATTAAAAAAGAAACAAACATAAAAATGATTGATTTGCAAGGGAGATTAAATTAATCTCCCCTTCTGCCTGCATTTGAAGTCACTTTAAATGGTTTAGAAAGGCTTCTATGAAACAGTATCTATGAAACAAGTATATTGCTTTTTAAATCTGCATCTATCAATTTAATATGTAGAAATAAATCCATTTTCTCCTGCTGGCTTCACATGTTTTGTGCCAGTGGCATGCAATCCAACATTTTGCAGCATTCAGGGATATTATAGCAACTTGCTAAAATGTTGGGGAGTGCATATAATCTCAGTAATTACTGGTGTAATAACCTAGCAACACTACACATCTTTTACCAAAATAAACACAAATAAGATCTGCTTTGTTTCCCCACACTAAATCTAACCATCTTTGCCTTACCAGTATGAAATAGAAGACACATATATACTATACACTTATATTGCATTTGTGATCCAAATCTTTTTTTTCCCTGCACAAAAACACCTTTTGCAAAAGCCAACTGGAGCGGGAGGTAGACAGAGACAACCCTTTGAAAGCACAGAAACATATGTTTTTCTCCCTTAAGGTAGCACTCGATATCCATATCCATCAGAAAATGCAGCTGTAATTTTAGGCAGACGAAAGTGATGGTACTGCAATAATAATCTGATGGTGAGCAAGACACACTGCTGTAAAACACGCAGAAGAAACAAAGGGCCCAGAGCAAACACTTGCAGTCTTTTCTGTAACTATTATCAACCAACATGTCCGGATAAACCACTTTCAGAGATGTATGTTACTTACTCTCTTCCATAATATTTGGGTCTGTTCTCTACCTAGAAGAAACAACAGAAACTGTCATGTTTCATATCAAGTGAACCCATACAGTAAGCATATTGTCCACAATATAGTAATAAAAATAGAAAGGGATATAATGCGAAAGTACAGACAAAAATCACCTACCATCCCAGGATTTTCCCTGTGGGTGGAATATAGGGAAACCAAAAGTAGACCTTTGGGAAATATTGCACTTCTGAATGGCTTAAAACGGAGTGAGAAAGAATGAGCCGCTTGGATCACATCATCCTCGGGGCTCTGCTAATACAAACTGATGGCATTAAGTATTGCTTGTACAAACTGCCAAAAAGGGGAAACAAAAGATTTATTTCATGGGTGTAAGTGTACTATATCGTCAAGTGCACTAATACAGTGAAACATCTATAAAACTCTTAAATTTACACGTTACCTCCCATCATAAAGCCATTGGTGCCACTGCTGTGAGAAATTAAGCCACTACCGCAAGAAATTAAGCCACTACCATATCCCCTCAGAGCGAGGGCAAGTGGTAGATGAAACGATCATTAGCAAGTGTCTAAGTCCTGCACTCCTTGACTTCACTAAACTGTGTGATCTGTAGTATCACCTAAAAGACCTCAACAACAGGTATGCATGTGTTGTGCTGTGTAACACAAGCCCATCCGTGCTCTAGAGACCCATACAGTGTAAATGCACACAACATGCAAGGGTGTCAGAACACAATTTGGCTGCTAAGTATTTCAGATGAAGTAACTCATCTGCAATTGCCCAGGAAGTTTATAGACAAGTGAGGAACTGCAGACCTCCCCGAAATCAGCTCAATAATCTAAATCACCAGATTATCCCTCCTTGCTAAATTTAAAGGAGGAAACTCTTTGGGGAGTAAAATTCAACAATTATACAACCTGAACTACATGAGTATAAAACGATCCAGCTATAAAAAAACCACAAAATATTCACAGTAAACTGCCACTTCAGTTTCTTTTTTCCATCTTTTCAGAAAAAAATCTTTCAAAATTAGCACTTCTCTCCGGTTATCTCAGTGGAGTATAAATAAAGATTTCAGATGTCCAAAACAACAAAAAATACATCCTGGTGTACAGTCTAATAACAACTCTTCCACATTCCCAGCAAATAAAAAGCTATTGTGATGGTTCATCACTTTTGAAAAATCATTCCATCACTGGAAAGATTTATAATGTTCTAAAAGATTTCCTTTTCCTGCATAACAGCAAACGAGTTGACCGGTGTGATAACTGTTTTCAAAGGGCCTGAAGAGACTGGATCATTTCAAAAAAGAAAAAAAGCCATACATTTTTTGTTAAATGTAGGCTATTTCTCCAATAGGAAGATAGCAACATGAATGGAAAAAAAGTGAAAACATTTTATTGTTATTATTGTAGGAACTTCCACCAATTCCTAGCTAAAACCCTCAAGACAAGACACTAGTCTCAGGCAGTTGTTAAAAAAAGACTCCTGTCGTGAATAAGATTTTGTTGTCTGTCTATTGAGATTTTATATTTATCTCAGCGAATACAGTGAATTTATATGACAGACCTGGAAAATTTATATAGGCAAAAGCATTCCATTTCAGAAATGGATTAGTAATGTGACAGGGCATCTTCAGAGTACTTGCAAATCCTAAGACAAATTATAATACTATACTCTGTGTGCAAACATCTGAAAATGTGATCTGGCAGATGACTGGAGCAAAGCATCAGAGAAAAGCTCCGCAGGACTTCCAGGCAATTGTAGCTGGGTTTGCAATTCATCTTGGTGGATGATGAGTTAAAGAGGAAAACAACCACTTTGTTAACATTGAGTCTTCTACTGATCAGTTTTGCCAACTCGCAAAAACTTCAGTATAAATGTTGATGTGTAACACTGTTGGCTTGTATAAGACCCAGTGCACCTGGAACCCCAATTCACCAAGTTTTATTGCCTGGGTTTTGATGTTTTGGGTTTTTTTCGTAACTTTTTAAATTTATGATAATATTAGGGGTTTTTTGACATCTAGATTGAATGCATACACTTAGAGTCTAAGGCAACTCCATCAGAACTCAGCAGGGGCCTTCTAATTCACTCAGAATTAGCTGGGCTACACATACACACTTAGTGCAGGCCATGTGAATTTACTAAAACACACAGATTACCTGTAAGCCAAATTTACCATGTAAGACAGTAAACACTGTTCTCCAGCTTTCTATAACGCTTCCTACAAGTATCGTGACACCAACTTTACTCATAGCAACTTAGGCATAAAAGGCGGTGTAGCATTTGTTCTTACTTTAGGTATCCTTAACTGCACCAGAACTAGAAGCAACATGCAGCTTTCTTGGTCTTTTGTGTCTGTCTGGACTTCACAAAGTTCCTGCCAGACTGTATTTCTAGAAATTAGTTGCGGGTACCCACGTATCCTTCAGTTGCATGTGAGCACTGAAAGCCAAAACAGTTCCGAAGCTTCATTAGCCTAACTTTCACACTCCGTCAGCCTTAAGTTAAGGAAACTAAACGGAAACATCCATCTGGACTGGAACTAAACCCCACCTAAGAAAGGAAATACATTTTTAAATAAAATCGAAGCAGTAGCAAGAAAACGGTCATTTTAACTAAAGCTGTTAACTGAAAATACCATGTAATTATCCTCTGCAGAGTTTCTTTCTGATTTGGCAGTATTTTTGGACCAAAGTATCATTGAGCATGAATAAAGGTCGCCTTAGCTACTTCATTTTCTCTGTATCCAGCAAAGATCAGCTGAAGCTCAGTCTTTTGACTTCTCAGGACTTTTTATTTATGGGAAAAATTTCCTATTGCTCTTTGTTTAGCCTATGTTTGGCACAGTTTTAAAAATTGCTTCTAACTTAGAAAAAAAAGAAAGATAATTGTGAGATACTTGTTTTCAATGTGCTTATTTGTATAGCACTGATGCAGAGGCTACAGGAAAGATTCAGGTGTCGCTATGATACCTGCAAGAAACACAAAGGTCAGTGAGATATCCACCATTGCTTTGCTTCTGATGTTTTCAAACTGAGGTGTGAAGCCAATGAAACCAAGTTTACCAACAGATAAATGGGGCAAACTTGGCAAGTGCCTTACAGTAGCCATTCCTTTGGAAAAGAGCTTAGTTACTGTGAAAGCTGGGAAGTTATTCTGGGTGAATATCATACAGATAAAGCCATCTTTGAGAACCTCTCTAACAAGGATGTGCATTATATATGCCCAGTCTATGCTATGTTTCTTGACTACTCACAGAGGCCATTTTCACATAGAGATGCTATTTAACAGGCTTGTTAACTACTAGCACTGAATTAGGATGAAGCCTCGTAATAGAATGGAAAAGGCCAGTGACTTTAATTATCTCCATCATTTGCCTGTTTGATTTTTTTTTGATACATAGTTATTTAAAATTTATCGTGGAGTGCCTTCATGTAGCAGTCAAGGATGCCCTAAATATGCCTGCGTGCGCACGCACACACGTATGTATATAAAAGATTATATGCACAACAAATACAAATTCCAGGAAGGTAATACAATATTAATTGGACAAACAATATTACAATTTGGATGTAAGCCTCATGCAGAAGTCAAACATCCTTAGAATGTTATGGAATCATCAACTTTACAAGTGAACATCATACAGTGTTAAAAGCCTTGGCTCTGCTGCACCTTCACAATAAAAAAATCCCAAATGAATGCAATGCTCTTTTTACCTCAGTGTAACTCCACTGTGTGTTGCTCTGATATGAAACTGGTGTAACAGAGCAGAAACTCAAATTCTCTGTATTTGAGAAGCATTTCATGTTAAGTAGGTCATCCTGTTGAATACACCTCTCAGTATCAGCACTTGTACAACACGTGCCTTTGCACCTTAAATCAATGGTTGGGTTTTTTATGGTGTGATTTCCAATTACTCTTTAACAAGTGCTTTTTCCCCTAATCATCACTCTTGCTTATGTCAACAAGTGGAATACAATAAAGCAAGAAGGAGCAATTTACGTGCTAATACCTTACCAAATTACATGTTGTTCCCTCCCACTGACCTCTCTGATGTTCTCTGGACCAAAATCCTCTTCCTAATATTTATGAATTTGTTTATACAGCTGAATAATTCAACCACTTAGGAAAAGATTCTGCTCCCCACTGACTCACACATGGCTAATAGAAACCCAGCTGAGAAAGAGCAGATCACAAAGCTCAACACTAGCAGGAGAGGCTGAGACCAGGGAGAAAGGTTAAATACATTACTGCTCGCTGAATACATTTTCACTTCAAATCTAGCTCAGCTGCATAAATTGTTCAATACTTATAATGAAAACCACTTATCTGCATTATAACGAATTAATGCAGAAGTAGGAAAATGCACACTGATAATGTATTCTTTCAATTTTACCTTTATTAGGTAAAAATAAGCTTCAAAGAGCTTTTTTTTTGTAAATGGATTCTTTAATGAGAAAATGTGTATTCAATATGTTCTGTTCTGCAGCTAAATACCTGCAACTGACTGATTCTTTCATAGCTCTATTTTATTTAGTTCAATTCTCACTAGTTTCTAAAAACTGCAGATTTTATTTCTCAGTTTCTACAACAGCATTCATGGTGCAGACACAGGTTTACTCTGCAATTCAGGGGCTGGGATGAAGCTATTTTAAAACACAAGAATGTCTGTCTTTTTTTTTTTGTTCCCTCTGGCACAAGGAAAGTTTTACACTTAAAGTTTGTCATATTATAATCTTGTTTTGGAATAAATTCATAGAAATATGATATTACAGACACTAATGTGTTGCATTTCTTTCTTCAGTGATGGCAGGACTTAGGAGAGTGTTTTGATTGCTTGTGGTACTTTCGCTAATCCCCCATTGACTCTAACAGACTACCTGTTCATAGAATTAGACCAGGAGGACCTCTCTGTGTAGGGATGCAGTATGCTCAGATACCCTCCAAAGTGCTTGGATGATTAGTTCATGCAGAATACCGTGCACCCACAGCATATTTTCCTCCCTAAAACAGTCCAACTTTTCAATTTGCCACCTGTATAATAGCTAATAAAGTTTTATAATTAACAGTATTAAAATTCAGCGATAACAAGGATGAGAAAATTATCGTGGTCAGTGTGATTCGTATTTGAAGAAGTTTTACACAGACGCTTTTATATTTGGCTGGCAAGAGTAGGTCTCTTGTTTGACTCTAAAAAGAAGGTAATCTAGATCTGACCAATAGCTGAAGGATTTCCAGCACTCCAGAGGCAGGAGACATTTTTAATTTTCAGATACTGTATACACAATTATATCTCTGTTTATTTGACTGGATAGGCTAATAGTATTCTAAGAAATACTATGAAGAAGAACTTAGTATAAAATTTGCTTGTGACTTCTTATCACGTAGGGCAAAAAGACCCCAAAGCACTTCTCTGCAGTCAAACTAGCACGGGATATAATGCCAACATATACTATTGAATATGCTGGACCCCTTTATCAGTTTACAGTTTCTCCCTGACTACAGGGTAGGTACGTATTGTGCAGTCAACATGCAAAACAATTACAATCGTTGTTGTCTGCTGTAAGATTTCCTTAACTGTGCTGGTAGTTTCCCACTCCCTAAATTTCTATTACGGGACTTTTTTTTGTTTTTTAAGTTTGTTTTGTTGTTGTTGTTTTTTTTAAAAAAGAAACCAAAAGGTATATAGAAAAATGAAGGCTCTAATTCTGTAAGAATTAAAACACTCACAACTGAGGGTCTCAAAGCATCTAATTGAAGAAACTGAAGAATTGTCGCTCATCACCGCAAGAGCCAGGCAACTTTATAAGCATACACTAGAAGAAAATCTGTCATTACATGAGTAAACCATAGCAGGGCTCCAAGATAAGACTCGGCAAATAAAAGACTACAGTGATTGTACAGGCATAGCGTCAGTACCTCAATGAACAATGTCAGAAGGCTACCAGAAATCCCTCATACATTTTACAATATGCATATATACATATACCTACACACATACGAGCACTTCTTCCACCAGTGAAATACTTTCGAAGAGAGGAAGGAAAAAACAACTGTTCAACAGCACTTAACAACAACAAACACAATCCATCGGACACAGGGAGTAAAATACTTCATCCTATCCAGGTGAGCACTCTGTACAATCACAAACCTGTATTATAAAATTAAGCCCCTACAAGACTCCAAATATTTTGTATATTAATGTAATGAAAAACCCTATCATAAAGAACACACAAAATAGAAGAGAACCTTCCTAATAATGTTGTAATGGGAATAAAAAACTGGAAAATCTCCCATTTTTTCACAGCTTAGATCTTTTCTTCTATAGATCTCTCCTTCAAATCTCCATCCCACCTTATCTGATGTACATAAGATATCCGCACACCAACCTTAACAAGAATATCCCTGCTTGGACGCTCATTAACAGTAGAAACACGGGTTAAAACAAAACTTTTTGCTTCAATGCTTCTTGTAAAATTCATGTACTGTTCTTTCCTATAGCTATGTCTTGCTTAAGTGCAATCAGATATAGCTATACCTTTTCTAAAAATACAAATCTGTCAAATTAACAAAGGAAAACGAGTGCTTCCATTAAATGCAATATTTCACTCCTGTTAAATCTCTAATTTTTATCTTAAAAATTGACAGACTACTTCATAGAATTACAACTGGGCATTTGAAAAGACGACAGAGAAACGCCTGTTTAATTCTGTAAAGTAATCCTCCTTGTGATCTAGACTGTAAGCTATTAATGTTCTTGATAGTGCTGTGTCCTTCTGTATTTAATACTACGTCAAAGTGACTAACGTATTTCAAAGATTAATTTCCGTTCCCTTGGCACGTGATAAAAATGCTTAAGTTTTATTGCACCAATGTAATAACTTTCAGTGGTTATTCAGTAAGAGCTGTGTTTTGTAACACTGCTTAACAAGTCAAGCCTAACATTTCAGCATTTCTGAAATTGAAATTAATGTTTCCCAGGTTCCTGTCTGAAGCTGCAAGAGAGATGCAGTTACGAGTAAAATCTTGCTGGCACGGATGTTTGGTATCAGTTAAACCCTCCAGCACCACAGCTCTGGAGAGGTGCTGCTCTGCTGAATGGCAGCTCAGGGCACACTGGAAATCTGGGGTCTGCTTCAACAACTGACCCCATGAGCAGGTGCTTCTGTATCACTGTGTATCAATGGGATCCTGTTGTTACTGTTTGGATTCTTAAAATCTGTGGCTCTGCATAGCTTAGCTGCTAGTATTAATGAGTCTTAAGTACGACGACTCAAATAACAGCACCAGGGGAGGTTTCAGTCTTCCCTCTCTTGATTTATTGCACACATCTAGCAGCGATGTGTGTACGAACAGCTGCATAGTTCCCCTGTACAGCTCTGCTCTTGCTTCTGTGAATTTCTGACCCAAAAAGGAGGAGATAAGGCATGTTTCCATGTATCTAAGAATCAAAAACCAGTAAATGATTCTCAGGTATACACATCATGCTCAAAATGTATCATGCTCGAAATGCTTTTTAATTCAGTTTTTAGATCAAATGGATTTCCAGGTACCAGTGCCCCCAAGGCTACTTACTCTAACCACAGCACCAAGTGTCCCAAGGAACTGCTGTTTGGATTGGACACCGTTAAGTATAGACTTGGAATTACTGGATTCCGTAAAACTGAACCTTTATAATACCCACCTCACGAGTGCAGGTTATCCTTCTAGGATGGGGAGCTTCCTGTTGCAACTGATACACTGGGAGAAGGCAGAAGTTAAATTCTGATTAATACAGAATCATTGTACAAGTTAGGCATTTTAACATTAAATATTGCTGTTTAAATAAAGAAGACTTTCTGCAAGATTTAATGCAAGGATACATATATCAAGGTCTCAAAAATTACTTACAAGTGGTCAGAAAAAAGAAGCCAAAACAGGATTATTGATTAGCTTTACAATTAATTGATCAAGTACTAGGGAGTAACTAGGTGAGACCAGTCAAGTTTCCATCAAGCAGATCAGAAAAGGAATCATGATAAATGCAAATTAAATTTTATTATATGTCAAATCAGGCTGCTGTCAGACTTCCTTCAGTAAGCAGATGGAGCCCCATCCTACTGCACTGGGCACACACTCAGTCACCTGAAATACATCAAGACTTTACAAGAATCATTCAGAACTTTGCAGAATCAAACCCTCTGCTTTTGCCACTGCTCAGTGATGACCTTTCTGAACAAAGGGAGAAAAGGCCTTTGCATTTGCAGATCTAAAGACATCAGGAGTTGAATAGCAGAGTAAAACAGTTAAGGCCCAAATTATGACATACACTTACTAGTATCTTCCCTCCCCCTTTTTTTCTTTTTTTTTTAAATAAGCCTCATCAAGCCAGAATAAATCTTAGGAGCCAGTTGTAAATCTAATGGTACTGATGTGCAGACTTTCTAATATAATACCAAAGGACTGACTTTCAACTTCTATCCCAAAAAGAGTTTGGTTTGGCAAGTCACCTTCAAAATGAGGCTGTCGACACTAAGTTAGTATTTGAATAGTACTCTAGAACTGATAAAATGGACAATTGGAATTGTAATCTTTTAAAATTAAATTACGTTTCAATCATTAATACTAACACCAAGATCTAATAACATGTGCTGTCACCTTCATCAGGTAATAAGACCATACACTGATTTAACCAGTAAGATTTGACTTAATTACACTTCTCATTTGATCACGAGTCTTTTCCACTGACAAATGCTGTATTTATGTGCTAAGTTACATGGGAATGGAGAAAATGGCAAGATGCCTGATGATACGGCAATCATAAGATAAACTGGAAAAATTCACTCCCTTTGTTCCAAATGAAACACCTAATAGTTTTTCCTGACATTACTAAAATCAATCCTTACCATTCTGTATTGGTATTACAAAAATGATTTTTGCAAGTGATGAAGAACAGCACCCTAGTATATAAAACAGTAATTTTAATTTCAAACATAGCATGACCATTGTCAGCACACAGATTCCCTAGCTTCTGTTGTAAAAGTCGTATTTGATGGCACTGGGCCTTGTCCATAGCTAATTCTGAGAACTATAGTGTCAAGTTTAAAGGAAAAAACAATAAAAATCACAGAGCAAATATGGATTTCTCTGAATTTCACAGAAGAGCAGTGGAGAATCACAATCGGCATGCTCTGCAGAAATCGGCTAAAAACTGAGAACTGTTTCCCACCTTACTTCAAGCCAGGCTGAAAAGATTTTCTGGAAGGAAATTAATCTTCTCCAAAGGCAGTACCTTTTTCCTCTTCCAGTCAGAAGTACAGCAGGTAGACTAGTTAAGTTACAAAACAGGATACCTATTCCTCCTCCTCTAATTGATGTATGCAATTCAAACTGTTCCAACACCAGTTTCCTTGCTGTAATTATTGCCGAGGAAGTCAAACAAGACATTCCTCTTCATCCATCATGAGAGACAAATATAATCAAACCCCCCGACTCTGCGCTTAATTCTGAACCATGAGAAGGGTTCACCACGGCGAACCATGATGGTGTAGTGGAATGCACATACATTTGCATGCACCCAAGCCTTCAGCTCCTGGCAAGCTGCCAATGAAGATTTGGTATTAGAGAGGTTGGACCCCCCGTTATAGATTATGGCATGGAATAAACCGAACAAAGAGGCAGTGTGCCCTGAGTTCACAGAAGGTACAGAGCTGTGATTCACTGTTATTGCTTATAACTGGGAGCAAAACACACAGATCTCAGTAACAAGTATTGCAATCATGACTAATGATGTTTAATACCAAGGAGCGAAGTGTCTCAGTTTTATCTTTTAGCCCTCCGCTGCAAGAAAAAAAACTTGTTCAAATCATTCTGTGTGCAAATTCTTTAATATTAAGTGGCTGACTTGGCATATGACAAGCTACTGGCATAATAAATGATGATTCAAAAGGCACAGACAGGCTTTGCCACCAGATTCACAAACAGACCAAGGTCCCAGCCGTCTCAATTACATGACAGCAATTGCATATGTCGGCAATTATTCAAAACCGTTCAAAGTCATCCATCTAAAGAAAAGACTGAAGATGGACAAATTAAAAGTCTTCAGCCTTTTTTTAGACTTGTTGCCTTCCTATTTTCTTCAATTAACATAACTGTATTTTAAGAGACCCCGACATTCCTAGAGTGTTAAGGCATATGCAGTTTTGCCATAATTTTTACTACAAATTTCACAATATCTCATTATTTACTTACAGCCTAAGCTCTTTGAAATTTCTTGAGACATGTTCTCATTTACAGAAGTAATCTAATGCTCATATTGCAAAGATGATCTTGACTACGTAACTCATGATCACTTTAACAACTCAAAAATTGGAACCCAAACCCAAACAACAAGGCTGATTTATGAGTTTTAAGGCCTAACTGTGATTTTTGAATGTGTCAGGTTGGCAATGGCAGGGACAGAACAGAAACAACTGACCTCTGTGAGCCATTAACAGAATACTGGCCTAGGTGACAGAAAAGCTGTTTTTCTAGTGCTCATTTAATTCTAATATATATACTTTAGCTGACAAAAATACTTCAATCTGCTCTTTTACACTTACTGTCTTTCTAACCCTCGTTTTCACCAAGCCTTTAAGACCAACCCAAAATCTCTGATTGTAAAGAATCTCCCACTGCAGGATGGAAACCTTTTTGAAATAACTACATTTT
Organism: Aptenodytes forsteri; assembly: GCF_000699145.1. Lineage (NCBI taxonomy): Eukaryota > Metazoa > Chordata > Aves > Sphenisciformes > Spheniscidae > Aptenodytes > Aptenodytes forsteri. Next base: position 2,610,948 of record NW_008795194.1, read on the forward strand.
CTGAGGTGCTAAATCTCCCCAACCTTTAGACAGCAACATTTTAATCATGTGAGATGTCGCTTGAGCAAATCACTTTAGCCAGCCTGAAGACACCCAGCCTTGGGAATACATACAAAAGAAAATGCAAATGTAGGTTTGACATCCCTAAACTGTTAAGTGTGTTAAACACACCAACATTCTGCTTTCAAAATCTGCTTTTAACAGAAGACTCTTCTTTCTTGCTGTGATTCAAGTCTCAAAATGTCTCACACCTTAGCTTTTCTACCTACAAAGAACTAGAATTTTGAGGTGAGACACTGTGGGAAGCTATGATGCTTTGCTACGGTGCCATTTGTCTCATGTGTTCTCTTCAACCTCCCTGAACCTCCATCAGCGCTTCCAAACAACAGGTTATTCCTTTACATGGAATTTTTTTGTATTTAAAAATTTAAGGTTTTTTGTTTGTTTGTTGTGGTTTTGGTTTTTTGTTGGTGGTTTTTTTTTTTAATTAGGAATGAAAACCAGCAAGTTCTGAAATTCCCAAGGGAGTGGCACTCTGATCTCAGGGCAACATGCCCTGACTACTGCCCTGCACACCTGACTAATGCAGCCTGCAAGGCCAGCTTCCTCCAAGCTAGGACATGCACATCGAAGAGCTGCAGAGCCCAGGCAGGCAGACTGGTGGGAAATCAGGCCCTTCTAGTCAGGGCTTCAAAAAACCTGTTTGTGATTTGTCACACCAGGCCAAACAAATGCTCTCGTTTTACTATATCAGCAAATTCTGGGGGAAAACTACTTATTTTGAGGTTTTCTGACCAGTTCAAGTCTCAACTCTAGTGATGCAAGATACTAGAGCACAGGAGCCCTAAAAGTTTGCAAGTGATACCAACTTTAAGGCATGAATGGAGTTTACGGAAGCCCCAGTCTAGGCAGCCAAACCAATATAAGCCAGACCCACACAGGAGTGGGACCACTCACATTAGTAAGATGCAGAGAATCTACTCCTCCAAATAATCTGCATTCACTTGTCCTTGATGATAAACAACTGCACCTGTCTCTAAATAGTAATGAACCCCTTGATGCTTCTTAAACTCACATTCTGATGAAAAGAAAGATGAGTCTTTTAAAGCACCCAACTGAAACTTTTTCAGCTCTGACTTGGAAAAAAAAAAATCCGCTGAGATACTTACAGTAAGATTTCCAAACAGGTGGTCTGTATTCATCAGTATCTGAAAGAAAAACAACAAATCTTGATGTTGTGTTGGAAACATTTTAACACAGAAATAACCCTGCAGAAGCACTTGCAGATTTATTAAGATAAATATTGCACCTAGGTTCTAAAATTATTTTTTACTATCAGAGTATAGAACAACCTGTTAAAAGTTCCCCCTCTTTACTTAAACTGAAAATATGAAAAGGTATTTTCTTTAACCAGCTAGAATAAAAACTATAGAAATACATTTGCAAAATGCAAAACGTGCAGATCAGAAGTGAAAATACTGGGGGGGGGGGGGGGGGGGAAGGGGTTTTTTTTCCCTTGGTATATTTATCTCAATTTATACTCCAATAAATCAGTTTTCATCCAACTTATTCCTGCCATTAGCTTTTTCCTCTTCTGGATAGCAATTAACAACTAAAATAAAATCAGAGTATGTAAGTACTATGAAATATTTTGCAAAAAAGGAGGGGTTTTTTTCATACTGAGTGTAAGATCTACCTAGAAGCAGTTAGTTGTATTAAAAGTACCAGCATATTTCTAATCCCAAATTTTAATTCTCAAATAAAAAAAAAATAAAAAAATCCCAGTGTATTCTAAATTCTGTCTCCCTTATGACTTGCTGACAACTGATCTGACATTTTGGGCTCAGGGCTCTGTTTCAGACTTTGTATCCGATCCACTGTTTTACCACTCTGACCAGCTTCAGTTCTGATGCTACAAGGTACCGAGGCTTTCTGCAAGATGCTGTGCTTATCTGCCTTGGAGCTGGTGGGAGTTACTCAGTACTCATTACACCACAGGGTCACAAGTTGAGACAACCACACAGCCAGCCAGCCAGCCAGCCTTGCTGTTTGAAGCCTCTTCTGGCTGCAGCATTCATTTCTGAGCTCTGTTTGCAATTGTCTGCTCACTGGAACTACCTGCTGCATCCAACAAACCCCTAGTTTCTAGTTTTTATTATGAGGTTATGTAAAGATCAAGCAATTTGGGAACCTGTTGCTTGAATTTTGGCCTGAGTGGCATCTCCACTTGAGAGTCCTTAAGGCCTCCAAAACTGAGCCTGAAGCTAGGAAAGGATTTTGTTTTGCCTCCCCTTAGGATAAGAGATCTGCCTTCTTCAGCTACTTGCTTTAGTCCAACTCTCCCACCTACAGTCATGTCAAAATATCTCTAAATTGGAGCTTAGTGGAATGAGGTATTTTCCAGTTTAATTGGCACAGACTTGCCCAGACCCTCCCCAGACCCACCCAGCATGCTCTCTGCCCTGCCTGAGCTACCATTTTGCTCAATTTTTTACCCTCTATTTTAGTGCTACGCATGAAGAGGGTGCAGTCCTTACGGACTACCTCGGTGGTAGTGGGTTTTATAAATACAATACATTATGACTTTATTATTAAGGCAGCACTTAGTCAAACTGCCATCCCCCAGAATATGACGGGTTTTGATCTTTGGACGGTCCTGCGGATGCACTACTGCGTCCTGGGGATCGCTCAGAGCACCTCACAACTGCACAGAGACCTTCAGCAGCCTGCGCTATACTACGGCAGTGAAAGAAAACCAGCCACAACAGATGCAGCCATGGTTATTCATTCCTACTTTGATACCTTTAATTAAGGCAGTGCAAGTCGATTCATTCCAGAAGCATTGTAATGTGATCCCTTAGCACTGCAATGTCACATGGAAAAAGGGCAAAACTTGTAAGTAAAAATAATGGGTTTAGTCCCAGAAGACGATTCTTACCCCACTAGCTGAATTTTCTTTTGCTATAGTCTTTTTTTGGCAATATATGCACCAGTTGGATTTACAAATAAATAATTTAAGTAAAGGAAAACATGCACTGTATTTGTAAAATATGAGCTGACTGTTATGAAAATACGATTATCTTGGCAGTCTAACCTATACTTGCTCGCACTCAAGCAGTATAATTGTTACGACTAAGGGCAGCATGATTATAAAACTGAAAAGCAACAATATTTGTGCCAAATGAAAAACCCCAAACCTTGTTAAAGTCAGGCAAGAACAGCAGTAACTTTCATACAACAAACATTTAACATTCAGAAATTGGAAGGAATGATTTATGTTACGCAGCTGTGCAAAAGGATTTTGTTAGAAAATCTGTCGGTGAGCTTTACTGCCTTTACAGTGTGAGAATACCCTCTGGCCATCCCACATGAGGTAATGAAAAAACAAAAGGTCATTTCTATTGTGATTTAAAAAAAAAAAGTTATCTGATATAAAATACTGCAGCAGCAAGTACAGCACAGTAACAACGGTGAGCAGAGGGTCTGCAGTGTTTGTTTCCGTGCAAGAAAGTTTCTATTATTAAAACCACCCCACTATACAAAGATAAAATAGAATAAGCATAAACATCAGACCCATCTGTTAGTTACCCGTTTTTCAAGATTAATCAATGTAGTCCCATTTAACACATCATCAGTATTTTGAAATGTGTTATTAGGAAAAGAGCTTGATTTTCAGATAGTGCAGGCTTCCATGTATGACATCTCCAATTAGGCATCCAAAGTACCCGACAAGCACTTTAAGGCATGATAAAAAACCCACAGAAAATGCTGAACCCAAAATACATTTTCTCACTAACGCTGCACCACTTTCTAATTAATGCAATAAACTCTACGCTCCCATCAGCACAGTATCTCAGCTCTGTTAAATGTTTCCATGATAAAATAAAATCATTTGCTACAAGCTGTGCATCATGTTTTATCTTAACTGTATTTTCTGCCTTAAGTGAGATGCGATTCAGCTTAAAGCTGCTCTTCTCCAAAGGTCAAGAGCACTACAGAAAACATAAATGCATAAACTGATGCTACCAGCTCTGTCCAGATGTGATCCTACCAGCATTGATGAGACTTTTGCCAGCATGAGAGCACTCTCATCAGCAAGGACATTTTAGATCAGGCACACTCTCCATGTACATAAACCGCAATTTCAAACTGAGACCAGTTTCAAGCTGACAGATGCTGGTGCTGAATAGTATTCCTAACCTTTAAAAGTGAAAATGTTTGATCATTGCCCATTACCCCAAGTAATGACAGTTTTTCTAATTCTTCAGAATTTTGCTCTGATTTGAAGGGTATATGTATACGATTTTATTTTTACATAATATAATGGGACTTCTTCAAATTCTCTACCCTGAATCCATACTGATATCTAATAATTTTCCAGTCTGGAAGAGATCAGAAAAGAAACAGCTGTCTGCCCAAAATCTGTACTTTCAAGCTCCTAAATGGACCTGTCATAGTATAAATATGTATGCATGCATAAAGAAAAGAGTAAGAGTATCTTAAACTGATGCATCACTTGAAATCCCACTGAGACCCGCAGTTATATGCAAGGTTAAGGGGCAGAGGGGAAAACAATGCTGCAGGACACATGAAAAAATATATTTACAGTCCTTTACCCTGTAGAATCAGTTTTTGCTCTTGAACCCATAGCAAAATCAAACTTGTCTTTGAAGCAAGCATCTTATCACAGACCCGTAACAGCTGGCACCTCTAATTCAGGCACGGACCTACATTTCTTACGTACCCTACATGACAGGTTATGTGCCTCTGCTTCTCCAAGGGCAAGGGTTTGCCAGCCCATCTCTCTTTCTCTCCAATGGACAAGGATAGGAGTGATCCCTAAATATTTCTTAAACAATTCTCAGCACTTTCTTGCCAACATCTTCTTTCCTCCCAAACACACTCTCCTCCTTTCTTTTCCAGGACTTTGCCTTCCCCCAGCCTTAGCAATCTTCATCTGCACACAAGACCTCTCCCCTCATCCGTGAGCAACGCTTTGGTTTGCTCCCCACTGCTGTCCTGCTAGGACTCACCTACCCAGCTCACTCTATCTGCTCAGTATCTCATTCTCAAGCCATCTCATCTCTAATCAAGGCTTCCTTGAAATTTGCCTAAATGAAGAGAAAACAGAGGCAGAAAAGCTCAGAACAGCACAACAGGCAGGTTCTGGCAACAGCCCCTTTACAGACAGAAATGTCACAGTGGGGCAAGAGTGTTGCCTGCTGGGCCCAGCGTGCCCTCCTTTAAGCACACAAATTAATGAAAGAAAAAGGAAACTACACATCCTGGGCCTGAACCGTCTGCAATTAAGAAGTGAAAAGCACGGAGTGATCGTCAGAAATACACGCTTGCACAGAAAAGGGCTTCTGCCAACAGAAAATCATACAGCCATTTAGGAGAGTTCATATACAGACACAAATGCTAGGAGAGCATCTCAGATTTTTCCATAAACACAAATGTGACTAATTGTGACATTACAACATAGCATTTCCCTTTGTTATTTTCCTTCTTTCTTACTCATTTCCATTTTAACCCTTATATAAATCTGGACAACTGTAGTACTTTCAGAGTGTACATTTTAACTGCAGATATGAAAACTGTTACTATTGCCTCAAACTGTTTAGACTGCTTGTCTCTGTGTATTCCTTTTATAGAAAGAATAATAATGTTTACCTCTGCTTGAAATGGTTCTTTCTCTCTCCCCACTGAAGATCAGCCAGCTCTAGGGTAAAGCAGCAGCAGCTAAACTACGCATGGTGACCCCATAAAGCAATTTAGGACTTAATGTGAGGTTTCCTGTAGAGAATTCAGTTTTATTTTTCTTTTACTGTATGTCATTCCCTGCAGCGTGGTGATCTGTAACATCATGCTGGAGATTAGTTTGTCACTGTCTGGGAGGAAACAATCAGCTATCTGCTGACACAGCAGCTCTTGTCCCAAACTTTGATTTTATTTGGCAATATCCCTATTGAACACAGGTGAGGTCTCAGGTGGTGAACCTTGTGGAAGAGGCCAGTTCTTAACCATATGGACCAAACACCAACACTATCAGGAGAAGAAAATCCAATTTTGTGTTTTCTGAACCAATCTATGACCAAGGAATGGTGTAAGTCATAAATATGAAAAGATGCAAGAAAGTATAAAACATTCTTCTGTAAGCTATGGCCTAGGCACTAACCAGTAAGCATTAACATGTGTTTTAAGATGCTAATCTTGCTTTGTTTGGCAGCAGCATGTGTCAAAATTTAACTCCTGGAGAGATGCATAACCAGCAGACGTGGCCAATTGCTGACCCATACAACAGACTCCTTTTTGTGCCCCAAAAACAACTTCTAGAAAATTCCGCCCCAGCCTCAATATCTTGTTTGTTAGCACCTTCTCTATGCCCAAAGGATGCACATAAAATCACTTGACTTACAGAAATAAAGCCATAATTTATTTGCTGGTGAGATTCTCAAGCCACAAAAACAGCGCAGTTGAACAGAAAATGTCATTTCACCTCTGTTTTTCAGAGTACAAGTGCCAACAGCATTTCAGAAACTAAGCTCAAGCCATCACAAAACATTTTAAGCAGCAGCCAAGCAGGCCCTAGCAGTTAGGGCTTTTATGCACTCCAACCAAAATAAAACTCAAACAGCATTAAGGTAATTAAAGGCTGAATACAGCCACCGCCCTAGGCAGCGGTAGTAAAACAGATGGGCTGCAATACTATGGTTTCAGGGTAAATACGAGAAGCTGATCGCTGGCTGTGACAGCACCCAGCAGCGCTGGAAGCATTTTGCAGAAGTCCTTGCACTCCCGGTGGCAGGAGAGGAAGGCAATGGCAGGCAGCTCCCAGAGAGGGGGCAGCAGGAAGGAGAGTGCAGAGAACGGCCAAAAGATTCCTGTCTATTGCGCGTGTACTGAAGAAGGAAGGGCACACACCAAAGGTCCTTTGTCACTCCTAGACGAGACCTTGGGATCCACATTTTTTTCCACAAACCCCTCTGCTACACCTCCGCTATCAGCTGCTGGTAAGTTAAATGACAGTCTGTAATGGGGTGGCGGGCAGAGGCAGAGTCTTGATGCAAAGAGCAAGAAGCATCGTGGGTGGCTACCTGCCCGTCACATGAGGTCCTGCAGAAACCAACCCATCCCTGCCCTGGCAAGCAGGGTACCATGCACACTGCTGCCAAAAGCTGCAGAGAACTTAATTTCAGCCAGTGCTTGGTAAAAAAGAGAGAAAGCCATGGTCAACCTTTCTTGCCTTGCACGAAGTGTTTTCTTAGGAACAAACACTTCTGCAGCATTAGGTTCCTCCACATGAATATAAAAAGGGAAACGATCCTCTGGCTCAGTCTTGTCCTGTCTTCGCCTTTCCATAACACAGGGGTAACAAATGATTTCTGATCAAAATAGCTCGCACGGGCTTACACCACGCTTTTTAAGAGATCTCAGGCAACTTTTTGGTATATTCCCTTTCTCTTAAATAAAAACTATTATATTGTTATTTTACAAAAAATGTTTGGGTTTAAAAGTGATTGAATAAATAATGTTAATCCAAAAGTAACATTGCTTTATTAGTCCCTAAAAACAAAGACATTAATGACAAGAACCTGATGGCACACATGGCGTGGGCCCATGTGGAAAACACGTGGGGTTTCACAACTAGGGTGTCACAGAATTTCCTTTGTTTATGGGAAGATCCCTGCAGGGCTGAGAACACCCCAGGCAGTGAGCACCACATTTTCTCCCAATTCCTGAATATACAACATACTGTATGACACTCAGCAACAATGACTGATACTTCTAGACTGTTACTGAGTCTTTGATGCTACTTTAATGGTATCCTTGGCACATGATTTCCTTTGAATTAAGAAAAAAGCTTTGAAAACTTTTAGACATGTCAAGGCTCTTCCTCAGGCAGGCAGACACCATTACTGTAAGTAGCTTCAGTGCAAAAGCTTCCAAATAAACCACCATCTATTTTCTCTACCTTCTCCAGGTGGAGAAAAGATGCCAGACAGGCATCCACTTTAACACGCAGGCACATGTGACAGCTCGGCACGTGTCCTGGCTGCGTGCAGACAGCTAACCCTCTCAGTGGAGGATCCCCTGCTCCGAGCCCGCTGTGCTGCCGACACAACCCACTCCGGTGGGGAGCTGGAGTGGGACAGCTGTTAAATGTTAAACTAAAGCCCAGTCTGATCACAGAGACAGACTCCTCGAAAGAGGAGCTATTGCCAGCCTATGCAGTTCACCTCCTGCCAGGGGACAGCAACTGGCAAGCAGAGGTTACAGATAGCCAACTCAAGCACACCCAACTGTTTCCAGGCCAGCCCTGGAGAAGCTGGCACACAAGTTAAGTCACTCCACCACTAAAACCATCCGTCTACAGGGACATGGCCAAGCCCGTGGGCAGAAGGTACGGTCACCAGCAACAACTCTCCTTACGCAAAGTTTTACTCTGTTGCCTTGACCTTTGGCGCAGGTTGCAACACTTCTTAATGCCCATAAAAACCCATGCACTTAGGAAGCTTTGGACTTTTAAAATTAAACTGTATTTGAGTTATTTAAGCAAGAAAATGAAAACGTCTGAATGTATTTTCTTCACATTTTCCAAAGGCATTCCCATCTGGGAGGAGAACAAGAGTACAATACAATCTAAGGGAAAGATACAAACCAGTGAAAACAGGCACCGATAACAAAAGCATCCCTTTGGCTACAGGATGGCACTACATCACACACACTGTGCCCCGGGAATTTTTTTATGGGACAAAACTTATTTTTCTCTGCTCTTTCATCCTCACATGGTTTTGCTTATACCACTCCAAACAAGTACAATTAGGTTTCTAATTATTACCGGAGTAAAAATGATTAAGAGAAAGCTAATGTCAACAATGCCCCAGAAAGCTACAGGGGCTATAACAATGCCAGAGAAATGGCATCTCTGCTGTGACCAAGTGGGAGACAAGAAAGCACTCTCAGCAAAAGTGAAGAGGCTTAAAGAAGGGCATGCTCTGAATAATTGCATCGGTCTTGAGGGGGAGAGAGAAAAAAGATCACACTACCATCCTGGTTTCTACAAACATCTGATCTGGCAACAATAAATTCTATGGGAATGCTTCTTAATGGGGTTGAATGAGAGACCCACCGAAAACAGCTAGAGTTCAATGCCTTTCATTAGCAGGTCTACTATTACTGCCTGGGAAAATTTTAATGAGTAATATTATGCCTATCACAGCCACTGCTGCTGTTAAATGAACTCATCTTCTAAGTGATTAGACCAGGTTGCAAATGATCTGTTTCTAGATTTTCATTTAACCAAAGCAAGGGAAGCAAGTACTCATTTTTCCTCCTCTTTGCCAGATAAATAGTGGCAGCTGACTACATGAATGATGACAAATAAAAATTTTAAAAATCCTTTATAACAAAAAAATTAAAATGAATTTTTAATTTTAAGCTGGAATTTTCACATGTGCAATGATAAGAAGCAAAACACCGCTGTTGCCCCTTTTCTCTTGACTGTAGTTTAATGGAGGGGTGGGAAATACCCCTCCCATGAAAGTACAGTTAGCTTACTGTTTAAGAAAAGTTTTAAAACCTCTAGAATTATTTATTAGTGTTGCTGCAAGTATAAAAATTTAGACCTCAGAGAGGTAAAAAGATGACAAGTGCCACCTTGTGGGCATTTAACAAAGACAGAATTTAATGTTGCTTTCCGTTTCCAGTGTGGCATCTCAGCCTCCAGACAACAGGATGCAGCCAATTTTCAGCATTTCTGGGAACACCATCTTTGCTTCCCGAGAAAAGACAGACACGATGGGAACCTCTACCTGACACAGCCCTGCGGGTTAGCTGTAGGTACAACAGTCAGGCCGCCAGCTGTCTGTAACCCTCTGATTTATCTCACTATAGGAGTTATGATAGCTCTACAGACTCATAGGTATCCTGAAATCTCTGGTTTACACAGTAAACAACTTCCAGCTGAAAATGTTGTAAAAAAATCAAATATGCCTCTTTAATTTATCTATTTCAAAGAAAAACAGCCTGTAGTTATTTTTTTTTTTTAAACTCATTGTGGCAAAACTGACTGCGGCTGGCTGCAGCCCCTAAGTGCTAGATCAATGAGTTAGGCAGTTTCCCATCCTCCCTAAGGGTTATTTGAAAGGTCTTTTGCAAACTAATTTTGCAAGTTCAAAAGGCAAGAAAAATGCCTTTATTGGATGAATCGCATCTTTTAGATTTGACAGATAATTTGTCCAAGTATCTTCTGTACCAGTACAGTAAAGTCTTGGAGCAATTCAGAGTAACATCAGGTAACACAAGCTTGAACACTGTAGTCAAACTTCCCTGGTTTAAATCCAGACTGGTTTTCACTGGAGACACTGTTTTGATCACGGTCAGTGAAGTTTGCTTGGAAGCCAGGAGAAATACCTGCCGAGGCTATTACTCTCACACTGCTCTCATTCCAACCATGGCAAGGGATAATGTAGGAGAAAACATTTACCCTTTGACATTTCCTTTCCTATTATTTGTTTCCACAAATCCTTCTTTGTCTCCTATTTTAAAAGCCTGCCTGCACAAAGACCGAGCTCATTTCCCATCACTTGTTTTACTCCTTCCAAACATTAATAATACCAATAAGGGCACATTAGTTTTACCATAACTTCAAGCCAGTGACAACTGTTATAGACGCAGCCTCAAGGCATTCACAAAAATTCATTTTTGTCTTGATTTCTCTAACATGTCCAACAGAGAATATTGACTAGAGCTTGATTACACAAATATTCTGACCAGTCACCCTAATAATGAAAAAGAACAATATGATGCCATATAAAAGTGTCTTCTAGCTGTAAATTAATCCCCTCCCCTGAATAAGAAGTCTGTCCAGTCAAGGTTGAGCAGAAGAGACCCGAAATAAAGAACGAGCTTTCAGGCACTTTTGAAATACAGCCCCTCCATCCATTGCATAATGCCCTAATTTGCTGAATGGGGAGGCATGTTTTATCACTGTTTGCTTGGTTGCTTTGCATTTATTTTTTTTCACACACAGCACTGAGAAAAGGAACATACATTCACTTTCCTGCTCTAAAATCCACTTTTAAACAGAGCGTTGTGGTTTTACCAAAAGCTGAACCACAACAAAAGAGCACAACACTGACCCTGCCTCCCTATCCATTGGTAAAAATCTGCCGAGAACTTGTCCTCTCATGCATCTTAGACCAAGATAGATGCTGTGCATTCATTAGCCTCCTGGGGGAAAAACAAAACAAAACAAAACAAAACCACCTATTAGCAGCCCAGGCAAAAATCAGAGTCACCCGGAGAAAATTAAGAGCAGATCTGATTTCTGACTGCTGTTGTAACTGGCCTCAAGACAGATGCACATGTTCCAAAGCACGTCTCTCTCTTTAACTGTCAGATGGTCTAATAGATGCTGTTGCCTCTCCTTCCTCAAACTTGACCTATTTAAATTCTTAGACCATCAGAGTTAACACAAACCTATTACAATTCTTATTACAAACAGATTTTTCATTTTCTAAAACAGTCATCAATAACACACGCCATTGCTCATGCAAAAATATGGCTTGTATTTACATTCTTATTTCCAGAACAGATGCAACACATCAACACTCACGGTTGGAAGGAGGAGGGCAGACTACCAAGTAAAGTACCCTTGCCTGGAACCATGATCATTTTTTATAGCGTCATGAAGGAAACTCCTAAAAACCATTATTGGCAGGGTCAGAGAAAGGGAAATGGACACAATGTGGTGGCATGCCTTTTCTTGAATTGGAATTAAGTTTTTACTCCAAAAGTCATTCTCCAGTTGCTGTGAGCTTTTACCCAATCTGAAAGCTGCAAGTGTCATTCCTTACCTCTTCCTGTTCTCATATAAAACATCCAAGAGGCCTCCAATGGCACAAAGTAGGATGCTCCATGAGAAAAGCTGAAAACTTCACATTCCTTTTTGGCAATTCCATGGCTCACTATTACAACTGCAGTCTAAGAACTATGGCAAAAGATATTTACCCACCAGCCTCTCCCTGTTTATAGCATGAAATCCATCTTTTTCATAACTCTTTTACTCCTCGGCAGGTTCATCTGCTGCACTAGGCAGGAACCAGAGGGAGGAGAGAGAGCAGGTATGAGGTCCAGTCCGTGGAGAAGCTGTGCTCCAGGTCCACTCCTGCACCACCCAGTGCATTGTGGGGCTGGAGCAACAGCCAAACGATCATCCTGAAGGTGGTTTAGCAGCTCTGCAAGCACTGAGAGGTTTTCTGCATGGATCCCCCATTTGTCCTCAGTTCCCTCTGCATTTGGGAGGTTGAAAGCAGAGCAGAGGAGCTGGGAACAGGCTGCTGGAAGGAGAGCTGAACACAAAGGTTTGTCACCGCCCAGTGGGAATGGGAGAGCTGGCCAGAAAGCTTGATACGATTGATGCTCAGAGCTAACCTCCAAGTCCTTTTCTGGGTAACTCCATACAGTTTTTCCCCCCTCCGGGAAATTAATTCAGATGGTTTTCTTGTCTCTGTTCTGAAGTTCTTCCTCCTTTCTTCCACTAATTAGAAGAAAGACAAATTGGTCTGCAAATAATGGAAACTTGGGTTTATTACCTCTCACTTTATCATGGCACCGTGTTAAACAGGAGGTTTTCAACAATTATTAGCTGCATTTCTGGGATACTGATGCATCCTTACTGGAACTGAGATCCCACGGGAATGTCCACAAGTGAAAACCAGACTTTGTCCTACAGAACGAGACATCTAAACAGAAAATAGGAACCATTGCTGGCAAGAGAAGCAGAGGCCCACATAGATGAGATCATGCTACAGATCAAAGATCAGTATCTCTATTCCCAAGTCTTGCCAACCCAATAATCCCCCAGCTAGCATTGCCTCTCTGGGTAACAGCTCTTTTGGTGTCTTTAGCTCCACTTTGACTTTATAAAAAGAATCCTATTGTGGCGATTGGCAGCACAGGAAAACATGTACAGACAGACACACAGAGAGCTATAGGATGTGACAGATCAAAAATCCAGTTTATAGTTTTAAAATGGTCCTAGCCTACCTACGTGGCTAGATGGGAACCTCCAGGAGGCAGAATGCTGCAAGCAATTGTCAGAGATTGTGATACACAGGATTTCCGTACAGAAATAAGGGGAAATGCTAATACAGCTCTGAGACATGGCAAGCCCTGCCTGAGTCTTCCACGGCTGCTCTTGCACAGCAATGGGAGAAGGAAGATGCCTTCCAAAAAAGGCAGAGTTTTTACATTTAAGAGTCATGACTAACAGCAGAGCTACCCCACCAACAAAGCATTTAAGAAACAGAAAAAAGCTCTTCCTGCTTCTCACAGACCTTTCTACTAAGTGGAAAAAAATGCCAACAAGCTTAGCAGCTGAGTTAGCCAGTGTAAGCCCTCCCTCAGACAGAGCAGTCTGCAATTCTCTCATCTCAGAGGTTGCTTGGAGGCATCCCCCAGAGTTACTGTCCCAGGAGTGCAGCATACGCTGTCCCGCCCCGGGGCTCGCCATGCTTCAGGGTGGCAGTGACACTGGGGCTATGTTTCATCTCCTGCAAATTCTGAACCTGCAGAAGAGCAAGTTAGGACAAAACAGTCATCTTGGTTTGATCTGATGCAGTCGGAGGTGGATCGGGGTGGAAGGTATCTTCTTATACAGCACAGTTTCAATAAAAGCTAAGGAATAAGAGATGCTCCACCGAGTTACTGATGAGCTTGCTGCTCTGCCACTGAGGAGGGGCAGGCAAGGGTGCTGGGAGGGGGCTGTGACCACAGGTTGCTTTGACACCACGTGGAAGTGGGCAGATATGCAGTGCAGCCAGGAGCTCCCCGAGAACCACAACAAAGCAACAGCACAGCTATACACACACGAGCTCACTGTTGGAAATGCCCCGATAAGTTTCCTCTCCTTCTCTTGGTTTTTTGGGTTGGTAATTTTCCTTTACATACTTGCAAATATTTACCTTGTTGTACTACAAATATTATTTCTCAATAAAAAAAAGTACCTGACATAATTCCTTTACCATGTAAATTTTGGCATTGAAATAATATGCAACACAATTTCTGAATGTTTTCTCACCGGGAAGAAGAATCGCTATTTTATTTTGAAATACTTCTCTGCTTCTGTTAAACCAGTGAAGATCTTTTCAACACTTTCAAGTGCCATTATAAATATACGCTTTGAAAAACCTGAAAAGGAAGTCAGTAAAATTAATTGCTGTGTCAAAATCATGCTTCCTTTATTGGAAGGATATACCCATGTGTGCATGTTCAGCCAGTAAAGCAGAGGTGAGGAAGAGCTACATCCTGTTTGGGTTTTTTTTGTGGGTTGGGTTTGGTTTTTTGCTGTTTTTTTTAAATGAAAAATGATCTAAGATTGTACTTAAGCATTGTGTCCAGATTCATATGGAAACCATAAAGTGCAGATGAAAAACTATGGAAGACTGGCCCTACCAAGTAATTATCAGCAACTTTTATAGCCTGCTCTGGATTGTATACGTATCAGATACTAATTCAGCATTGAGGAGACTGACTTGTACCCTGCCAAATCGAGAGCAAGGAACAGTTAGGTACTGCACTGAAGCACTGGGTTTGTTTTTCAGAACTGTACTATTACTCCATTTTTTACAGTCCCCCATTTACTCTGCATGAGGAATAATTCCACACCTCCTTCTCTGTCGCTGCAGCAGTACTCAAAGACTTTGCTACATGATTGTACTTGCTCTATTGTACTTGCTATACAATTTAATGATTGTACTTGCTCTATTGTACTTGCTATATAATTTAAATGGTTGCAGTTGTGGCTCTGCTGGCCACTGTAGCACTGTAGCACACCACCATGCAGTGGGCAACAAAACAATTCCAGTATTTAGGAAACAGTGCTTTACCTTTACTTTTGGAGTAGGAATTTCTGACAAGCAAGCTGCCCCAGGACATTCAGTTTCTGATCAAGGTCAGAAACCATGTTTTTATTTCAGCCTCTTAAGTGGCAAGGCTACCTACGAACAGCTGCTCTTGCAACAAAGGAAGCGTGAAGGAGATGGAGATGGGGAGCAGAAGTGCAGCGGAAAGGGAACGACCACCTCCCATCAGCACCAGGAACATCCATCCCCAACCACATGATGTATTCAACAGAGCCAGATCCTGCCACCTGCACCAAAGATGGATGACAGTGGGCTTCCTCACAGAGATGACCGAGACCAAAAGTACAGTTACCTGCTCACTGTGAGCAGGCAAGGTCTAGCTTGCAACTTCGGCAGTGGTTCACAACCAGAGGATGCAGTTTTCTTAATGCATTCTCTCAGGGGATTAAGATTTGGTCATGTGAAAAACCAGACCACATTATCACATCCTATCATCATTAAACAAAATTTTAACCAAAAGCTAACCAGCCCTGACAGTCTCTCCATGATGCTTATCACAGAACTGCTAACAAAGTCACAAAAAAAAAATTTGGGGACAAATGTATCAAAATATATCATGGAAATCAGACTCCCGCAGGAATAAATAGGATTTTACGAACACATTTTCCAGTAACTATGAAATCACTTCAGAAATGTCACCTTTTTCATTCAGACAGAGGATGAACAAATATTTTGAGTGCTGGAAATGTCAGATGTCAATCAGCTCTTTCACATTCGCAGAGGCTGTTGCAGACACAGTGAATACTCCTGGCTTCCCAGCTGGGTGTGATCAACCCTCCTCCCCTGACTAGAACCAGGACATTGACCCACTACTCCACTGTACAGCTAAACCCTCGGGAAGACCGTGAAGAACTGCAGGAACCCTTCCCAGCGTCGTCTTGGGTCTGGCCAGCGAGGGTGCTTGAAGCCCGGATGCCATGCAATTGCAAAGTCCGAGCTGTATTGTTAAATGCTTTAGAAGACCAAATATTTCAGTGACTTTAAATGACACCTTTCCTTGTTTCAAGACAGACTCAAAAAAGCAAAATCTAGAGGGTTTTTAAATTTCTGCCATCATTTATGAAGACATACAAGGCAGATACAATCCACCCCACTGAAATGACAACCAAGCCAGTTTATGATTTTACAAGGGAGCAGGAAGCATCTCGTATTCTGTTAATAACTACAAAAGTGCCCTTAGGCCAGGTCTTGGGCCTGTTTTGTTT
Organism: Aptenodytes forsteri; assembly: GCF_000699145.1. NCBI lineage: Eukaryota > Metazoa > Chordata > Aves > Sphenisciformes > Spheniscidae > Aptenodytes > Aptenodytes forsteri. The sequence continues at coordinate 2,627,083 of NW_008795194.1, forward strand.
CATTTCATCTGAAGACACGTTTCTGCAGAACTGTACGATCTCTGTCCACAAGGTGGAGCAGCTAAATAGCCTGAGATGCAGATGCTAAACCCCAAGTTCAGAAAAAGGAAAAAGAATCACCTAACAATGCACAGTTGACTGTTTGACCATGCAGAGCAGTTACCTATGCCTGCGCCCTTGGAGGATCCTGATTAATGTGCTTTTATTTGGCAAAAATAACATAGTCTTCCAAAAGGCTTGTATTAGGTTTACGCTTTGAGTTTACTGATTAAAGTAGTATTTAAGTCATAACTATGCTACTGCCATTGTATTGTTCTTTTCTTGACACTGAGACATGCTTTCTATCACATGGAAATCTTTCAGTACACCTAAAAAACCAGTTAAGAACTCTTGGAGAGAGTTAGGAAGAGAATAAAGTCCCCAAACCCAACAAGGCAGAAAGGATCAGCTGAGTCCAAAACAAATAGAAGAAAACCCAGATTTACACCTGAAACATCAGTCCTTGGCTGACATGAAGTGTGCATCAGCAAAGCTTGGGAACTCTTCCTGGATCCTCGGATCCAGAGTGTATTTCACTTCAACACCATCGGATGAGATTCTATGCTACGCAGACTGTCTCCACTTCTTAGCGGGTAACTTGATGCCAATGAGGAAAGGGATGTGTTTGTTCAATGGTGTGCCTGAGCTGATAATATCACAAGAGAATCTCTTTGGAGAAAATTCCAAAACCTCATCTTAATTCATTACTTGTGCACACAATTAGACCTGTCCTTTCCAGCTTCAGCAACAATCCTCAAACCTCTGATCTCTTAAGATTCTTATACAATATTCACAATTAATAGAAAACAATTTTATACAGCCACTGCATGAAGCACACTTCTAAGCACTAAGCTGAGAAGCCATGACTGAATTTTTTTCATCCTTGTTTATAAGTGTTAGCATCACTTCTCTGATATTTTGATCAATTGATACCAATTTACTAGTTAATAGATCCATCTTCTTTTCCCAGTTCCTACGCAGGTTTCCCTTTCGATTTTTTTCTTGAGATTGCATTGCCAGCAAAACCTTTTCAAGGTTGCTCTCCTTATTTGCTTCATTAGGTTCTATGAATCAGGTAAGGTTAGCACAGCACCTAGGAGAAAATAATCTTACGATTCTCAGCACTTGAACACTTTCCCTCCCAGATACATGAACGGGAGTCGGAAAATTGAGTTTATCTCTAACGTGGTTTCCATTTTTAACAAATCACCTTCATTTTTAAATCTTGTTAAAAAAACCCCAAACATTGTACTAATGTCCTTAATTTGTTTTGTCTAATTAAACTATTCAAAGTTCCTATTGTGACTAGATGTTGAACTGCTTAAATCTCCTTTAAAATTAGCCTGTGTCAGTCAGTACTGAATGAAGCCCAAGTATTTTAAGCAAGGGCTAAACACTTCAAGAGCATCTGCTGTAACCGGGTTAAAGAGATCACTTTGAATTCACTGCTTTACTGGCAAAAAAGATCTAGCATAGGCAGTGCAACGTGGGGTACATATTCACTTTGAAAACCGCTTCAAGAGCATAAGATGAGCAATGAAGTTCTTTACACTTTCTTTTTGGCCTAGAAGCACCAGCGATAGGTATCATTCCTATAGCAGTCCACATTTATGCTCCCTGTAGCTACAAAAGCCCTACTATAAATACCCCAATTCCATGAACAAACTTCCATTACCGACTTCAATTAAGGAACAGATTCAAAGAACACTTTTCTGGCACAAACTGACTCTTTAATTAAGGGGCTCTGCCAGTAAACCTTTACCATCACAGCTAGCCACAAGTTTTAAGCGTAGTTCAGGGCCACGTATAAAAATTCAGGGCAGAATAACTTGAATTGTAGGCAATCTGTTTACCTCCTGTTCTTAGAAGGCTCTGTACATCAGACAAGAAATAAGCAGATTAATTTTTTAGTATTTCCTATCCTGCAGAGAATCCACAGGCATTACCTGTTGTGAGCCATTTTTTAGAGGAACATTTATTTTCTGTGTTCCTGTGACTAAGCTAACCAAGCACTGTAAAATTTAAAAGGCTTCCCTAAGCAAGCAAAACATTTATTTAGGGAACAATGAATTGATTTAATTTCTCTACAATATCTTTAAGATTGTCACATTGGAAAATATGTGCTTATACCAACATAAGCATACCCTACTTTTTGAAGCAGCCGCAAGACAGTAAGTATGGTTTGCATGGAGAACAGTAATCACAGATGTATAGAACTTAAAATAGTAATCTGTTAATTAGCATTTCAAGTATGGAAGAACTTATTTCAAAGGGTTTGCCTCATACCCATAGTAGTAGATAGATTAATAGAAAAGTACTTCCACGCATTACGATAACAGAGCTTGCAGCTGTGGAAAGGAATTCTGTTAGGTGGGCAAGTTAATATTTGCGTGCTCTTTCAACAATGTATGGACACCTGAAATGGAGGTATAATTGGCTTCTTTGTCCCTACCCTTCCTGACTGTAGCAATGTATTGCTTGTTTCTTTTCATCTGATATTTTCCCCATAAATTTCTCTAAAAACTGCCCTTGTTCATCATCTCCTTAAATAACCATATCTGTCATGCTGACTACAGCTCTGTCTCTAATCCCATTCATCTGCAGCCACTCATCAGAGTGCAAGCACTTCGAAGATTAAAAGAGAATTGCTTCACTTCTCATTTCTTAACCACCAATATTCAGGAGGGTGAGTTTTCATCCATTGGCAGGCTCTGAGCAAGAAGGCAAGAGCATGAATAACTAATGACAAATATGTCCATGAAGATCTCTCCTGGCCGTTTTGAAATGTCTTCCTTTGTTCACACAAGAGAGTTGATGAGCAAACAAATGAACAGAAAGGGAATTCATAAAACATAAGGACAACTCATAAGCAGTAAAACATAACATAAAACTATTTTTCTTTCTAAGTACAATGCTGACTTTCTTTAAACACTTCTCAGGACATTCAAAGACACAAGCAAACAGCGGTAGCAATGGGATAACTTAACACTTCTCCTTTTTCCTCTACATTGTTTGTTATCTTTCCCATACTTGAGTCATCCAAGTGGAATGACAGCACACACCTCAGCCGTGTCACCGTGAGATCTCACAACTTAGGGTATTAACAGATGGGGTCTAGGAAGTTTAGCCATAGAAACGTAACTGATTGCTCTTCCTGTCTCTGCGAAGCTGCTACCCCTCACAGGGGTTCAGCAGAGCAGAACCCGTGCGAATCCTTTAGCTGCTTCCCTGCTAAACCAGGCAAGTGGCTTCAGCACAGCTCTGCAAAGGCTGGGCATGAAGCCACTGGATTTTGTGCTGAAATGGTAGAGAAGGACACCGGCTTATACGCCATTTCAGCTGCTGCAGAAGGCAGAAAGAAATGGTTAGAGAGAAAAAAAGAGGCTACACCTGCAATCACCACAACCTTTTGTAAGGGAACGTGAATCTGCTGTAGGATGAAAAACAGCACTAGAATTGGACATCTACTGAAGTTCCAGACATTTGTACACACCGGGTGTGAAAGTCTGCACTATTTTGTGGACGAAGACGTTCTTAAAATCCCTGCCAACTCTTGGTAGGCAATTCATGAATATGGATATCAAATTCATTGCATCTATTATTTGCAACAAACAAGAGGATCAGGTAGCATTTTTTTTTCACTTCTCAGATATATTGACTGTCTTCCAGACTTCTGCTGATGTGGTCCTAGTACAGGATCTGCTTTCCTCTCTTAGCTTAAACCTGCACTCTAATTGCGTGGCCACTAGAACACAAACTCAATGTACTGGTGAAACCCTACTTCTACTGGTATCACAAAAAGTCATGTCACATATGGGTGACCACCTGTGGTCACAACAGGCCCTTTTTGCCACTTTGTGTAACTATGAACCCTGTTGGGATGACACTTTTGCCTGAAGTAGCTAACACGGTTGATAGGTAACAGAGGTATGTTTTCAGCCTACAACTTCCATGCTCTCCCATCTCTGATTGCTTCTAGCAGGGGCTGCTCTTCCTCTCCATCTCTGTGGGGCAGTTAACCTCCTCTCCCTCATAACCCACACCATGCACAAACTCATCAGCTGTACCACTGTGCTGTGGGAACGTGGGCAGCTCCCTACCACCTTCCACACAGCCAACAGTCAGCACAGGATACCTTGGAAGGTCATGACTGGGAGAATATGACAAGATGAAGAAAAGAATTTTAAAATAACTAAGACTGAGAAAATGGAGAGTCTTAACATTTTCCTCCTTTGTGCTTTAATGCTGCATCATAATCTGGACAATAAGCTGTAACTGAAAAGGAATAAGAAGTCAGGAGACTCCTATAGCCCAAGGGTAACAGCCTTTTTCTGTAGCAGAAAAATGCTGCTGATACACCAGAAGCTCTTTTCTCCAACCAACTTTCCAAAGAGTCTCAAGGTGCCACCTCAAAGGTGCAAACTGCAGTTAATGCTCCAGCAGCTACGTGATGCCGCTCTGAGGACAGCAGCAAAGGGCAACCTCCAACAGGAACAGGAAACTCCCAATCACTCTGTCAAGTAGAAAAAATAAGGCATACGTGACCTTTCAACTGCCTGATAACCACATATCCGTTTTAATCCAGAATCCACAACAATGTCACCCTGCTCCCTAGTTCTGTCCCCTTTTAGTAGTCTTTGGACTATGCACCAAAATAGCCATAAAACAGTATCAAGAGCATGGAGAAAGCATGTTATGACATTTCCCATCCCTCTCCTCTCTCTTACTGTGCTCACACACATACACGCATTAATTGAAATGGACCCAGCAAACTTGGTGGATTTTCCCCCCCAAAACTGACGTGGCAAATTATCTCAAGTTTTACACGCTTTGTAGCACATCCTATTAGAAGCAGCCCTAGAATGTGTGAAATTTGGTTCAGTGTGATATACCATTATGGGTTAGGAAAAAAAAAAAAGCAATACTGAACCTAGAATTTATGTGAATGAGCAGAACCAAAGCAAATACCTCCCTCAGGACCTGTCTGCTCAGGACAGTTTTACTGGTATAAGATAGGTGTGAATTTAAAATAGTACAATTACAGCTCCTTAATCCCTCAAAACAGACACATTAATTCAGGAACATTTATTCTGCCTTTCCCCAGATTTGCTGATATTGCTTTGGTAGGACCTTACATTGAAACAAATTAAAAACCACTCTTTTGTGAGTTATATTTTTAATGAGTTACTGTGGGTCAGCTCTGGTGCAGCAACTGAAAATGCCACTATCCACAGGCAGCCAAAATTCAAGATAAAGGCTGAATGCTGTTCTTGAAGTTCAAAGCAAGCATGTTGTGGTCAGTCTTTGTTATATGCTAAGAGACAAAGTGTGGCAAGCTACCTCAGCTCAGAGGACACACAGCAACACAGTAAGCTGTGCTAACTCAACTGTAAGTTAATCACAACCTCATCTGCAAACATATTGCACATTTTCTGCGTTTACACAACTCACACTCACACTCTTGCATTCATAGTTTAAGATGTACTCTAAAGCTTTTACATTTATGACAGGCACCGCATTCATTTGTTGACACACATTAGCCTTATTTGTTGCATTTATTGTCACTTTGTGTTTTCTTAAAAAGATATTGTTTAAAACCTACATACAGCAGGGTACCCCACTCTATCTTCTCTTTGCTCATTATCTTTTACATGTATCAGTGTCATTTACTCTAACAACAGACATGATAGCACACAAAAACATCTAATTTAATTTAATTTATAATACAAATTTATATTAATCAGTGTCATTTACTCTAACAACAGACATGATAGCACACAAAAACATCTAATTTAATTTACTTTATATAATACAAATATATTAATAGAAAAATATCATTAAGTAGATAAAATACAGGTGAATTGAAAAAAGAATCACATAGGCTTAAAAAACCAGGTACCTGACTTAGGAATGCCACTTTATTTAAAAGCTGAAATTAAAATATTCCTAATTTTTGCAGCCAAAGATTGTAATGACATATTAACTACCCACCATGGAAAAAGTGCATATTTTCAGTAGCCTAAAAATTTGATTTTTTTTGTTGGGGACGACTACAATATTTACCTCGAGTACCTGTGTAACAACCTACACCTTTTCTTAACAAGCTGAAGTTACAGTGATACAATGTAGTATGCACAGTAGGCTACTTTACAAAAGCCCATCTGCCATTTGAGCACTCTCTACGTTCACTTGTGCTTGCAAGTTAAAGAGCTTGATGCCCACCCTGCAACTGACAAGGTGCAGAGCCCCCATACCTGCACCAACTCCTCCAGAAGTCCGGGGGCTCGTGTGAACTCAATAACAAGATCAGGCCTATAATGATGGAGACGGTTTACTCCACCATGAACTATGATTTACCACCTCGTGCATCCTGAAAAACGCTGGCAGGAAATGTAAGTGACAGCACTGTAGCTAAAATCCAATACTGCTTAGATTTTATCTACAGGGAACTATCTTGCAACATGTGCTAAACTTGTTTTTAGACAAGGCTTAATATGCCACAATAATATAGCAGGTGTCAAATTTTAAGAAAACCCATGAAACCATTTTTATTCTTTTAAGAAATTGTACCAGCCCAAGAATCACAAGATGAATGAAAGCAAGTCATTTGTTTACACAGGAAGTAAAATCCACAGTCTAAACACTACAAATAGACTTCATATCATCACCTAAACCTATTCACTAGAAATCACTTCTGGTACACAAGCTTCTTACGAGAAAGAGTGTCCCCGATTATCCTGTTAATTCTGTACTGATGTTAGTCATGCTAATTTCTGCTTTCCTTTGCCTTGTTGCATTTACCTAATGTTGCTAGAAGCAGTTTGTAGCTTTTTTTTTTCCCCACTGCAAAATTAAACATAAGCAAGCTTAATAACCTTAGTTAAGAGAACCCACATGTTCAACAGTTAAAACTAGTTTTCACATGCTGGTTCCCACTACGCTGTCTCAGGCTGTGAAGCCAACCAAAGCAACACTCAACCTCCTGAAACCGTCCTTTCATGAGTCTGTGCTATTAAACACAATTACAGAAACGCATCTGATCGTTACGGGCAATTAAGCCCCGTACCCCGACGCTCCCAGGAGAGCGGGGGTCCCTCGTTAGCCAGCCCACGGCTTCGCCGCGCAGCTCCTCAGGCGACCGGGGAGCTTGCTAAGGCACCGTAACTTTTATTTGTCTATCACGCTCCACAGCCCGAGCCCACGCCGCGGCCGGCAACGGGGGCTGCCCCCGGGGCGCGTTGTTCTCCACAGCTACCCCCGGGCGTGGGGCGGTGCAGCGGGCCCCGGCCTCCGGCAGCCCTCCGGGCCGGCGCCCACGCCCAGGCGCTGCC
>NW_008795194.1:2634908-2662590 GCF_000699145.1 Aptenodytes forsteri
CGCGGGGCGGCCCGCGGAGCTCCCCCGGCCGCGGGAGGGGGCGGTGGCCCTGGCCCCCATCCCCTCACACGTACGTGGCACCGGCCGTGCCCCCCCCGCCCCTCGGGGCCCCGCCGCTGGTCGGAGGAGCCCCGGTGCGGACGACATCTCTCCGCTGAGGAGATTCTCTGTGGAAACCAGTCTGGGGTACCGGGCTGCCCCGGCCCGGAGCGGGCTGCCCCCCGCGGAGCGGCCCAGCAGGGTCGGCCTGTGCCTCTTCAGCCTCGGCAGAGCTGTGTGCCTACCTGGTACAGGAGAAGAACCAACGGTCCTGTGAGAAACATGACTTTTTTAAAGCGAGATGAAAATTTCCACTTAAATGCCAGCAAGCATAAAGAGAGCAAAACTGTGGAATTCCTCTCAAAATGTTTTGGTGCGAGAAATTTCAGCCAGCCCAGCTGCCGTCATTTTTCGCTGTCCAGGACTATAAATTTCAGAGCTAAAATCATTTACTTGAAAAGACAGCATCGTGCCCAGTGTAACTCATTTATACAGTTTGCTTTTTTAACTTGAAAACAGATATTTAAAACGGAGGTTAGTTAGTACTCAGCAGATCTTCCCCAGCATACGTAGGACAATCAGACGCGCCTCATTTAGCGGTACAGTAGTTTCTCACTTGCAAATACTACTTTGCCTCTCAGATGCAAGCTGTGTGTGCTGAGAATTCAAATCCAGCCTGAGCATGATCGACACAAATTGTTTACTCAGATTAAATCCATTACAGCTGTGCAAATCCACAACTTTCAGCAGACCCTTCAGAGACATCAGCCAGGGCAAGCAGATTGTGCAGGTTTTTTTATGAGCATCACACAGCCTGTCCCGCCTTCGCTTGGGGCGCTGCGGTGGCTACCACAGTGGGTGTGCAGTGGGAGGCATGCGTTCAAGACAAGGTTTTTGCCATGGGACAGTCAGAAGGAGGAAGAGCATGTACCTAGGCTGCATCTACAGCTGCTGCAATTAATGGTTCCAGTTGTGTGAATGCTTAGGGTCAGCAAGTACATAAAATACATTTTCTTTCAACAAGTCAGCTAAAACATGAAGGTCTGTCTGAAAAATGGGTGTTTAATGTAGTTAGCTGCATACGGGTTTTCATACTCTGAATTCTACTTAATCTTTTTGTAGAGAACAAAAGGGAAAGATTGTGTGGGAAAGTTTTCAGTATCTTTAAATCTTGTTTAATACAAGAAGAAAAACATGGAGGTTTGTTATGTCTGTCAAATATTTCAAAACACATATTGATGTGTTTTGAATTGATATATTTTGCTTGGTGTGCAAAGTTAAAAAAAAATAAACATTTTATCCCAGAGTGATCCTTTCCTTCATTTTATTCCTTCCCAAATGAATTCTAGCATGACGGACCTGATTTCACAAAACATTTTCATTTTGCATGTATAAAGTGCAAAAGTTTATTGAGCAGCTGGACTACTGAGAAATAATATTTTAATTGCAGGGCTAAAAGAGGTTAAAAATAGATGAAAAATGGTTTGGAAAAAAGCAACACAAAAAAATCTTTGCCATTCTGCCTATATGATTTGACCTTTGTGTGCATGGAGTGTTTTGCTTTGCTTGTTGGAAATAATTTGGATCTTCATATGGATTTTTTTTTTCTCTTACATTTCCTGGAATTAAATCCCAAACTTTCACTCCAACTTCCTTCAATTTATTAGCCAGCTTTTACTCTTCCACGACTCCAAAATCTTTATTGCTATCTACTGAACTGCATGTTTACGTTAGAAATGTTTTCCTATTTTTCATAATAGGCATTATCACTACTAGAGTTGTTAAGATCAGTCTGAGAAATCTGATTAGTCATTTCAGTTGTCTAATAATGCCTTTGCTATTAGTGCAGTTATGGCTAAAACCTAGGGAAACGTGCTAGTCATTTCACAGTTAGTTACTAGAGTCTTCCTGTGCCAGGAAGAGTTCTGCAGCTGATCTGAGTTTTCAAAACAAATCGAGCTCAATCATTATTTCTGATTAGATCATTTGCTTGGCTTGGGAGGATGTTTTGGCCCAGGCTCCAGCAGCCTTCAGAGAACAGCAGCAGCTTTGGGAAGGGCTTCACGGGCAGAGCTCCCGACTGGTCTTGTGCTGGCACAAGAAAGGTGCTGGGGGTAGCAAGGAGCGTGGCCGTACATGGTATGTACCATCTTACCCGATGGCAACTCTGGCTTTTACAAAGGCTGAGAGCCTTGACACAGCAGGAAGAAATCAAAGGGGCAAATCGGAAAAAAAATTAGCCCAAAGTTCACTAGGTGAAGGTCCCTTCCCCCCCCCCCCCCCCTTTTTATTGAACAGACCAGAAATCCTCATGGCAATTTCTGTTTAACAACAACATTATCTTTACAGAATGCCTTATCAGGTCAGGCTTTTTGAACAGACCTGAAATCCTCATGGCAATTTCTGTTTAACAACAACATTATCTTAAAATTACAGAATGCCTTATCAGGCCAGCACATCTTAACGCACCGGCAATAACAATGATTTAACTACAACTCTGGGAATTTCGTTAGAAGAGAGCTGGAGCTTACCGAGCACTAACCCTCCATTGCCTTGCGCAGGGGCGAGGGGAGGAAACGTGGATGCTCCGGAGCAGCTAGCACAAAGCCCCAGCCTGGCCCTGTTCAGCCAGAGGGGCTGTTCCTTCGGAGAGACCCCAGCTCGTACGTTTGCTCTTTTGCAGGGGAGATCACAAAAGAGGACCCCGTTTTGCACGACCTTGATTTAAACGGCAGCAAGGATGAGCTTGGTGTCTTGTTCCCCTGGATCTTTAGCCCTTGAAAAGCCCTCCTTTTCAGAATCGGTTTGTTAGCATCACATTCTGTAGAAAAAGCACTATTATACTTGCCACCTGGTAGGAATATTTGGGGGTGTATTTACAAAGTGTACCTCAAGAATAAAGTCTCCAGAAGAGAAACTTATACATAACAGGCTCTTTTCTGGCCTGCTCGTTGTCCTTCAGTAGGTTTCTTGCCTCATCTCCCAAGCCTCAAGGCTCTCTAAATACTGCAGTCAGTTTCTACTGCTTCATTCTTCACATAAAATTTCATTACTGGGATTTGGGGTTGGTTTCCAGTGTTTAGTTTTTTTTATTTTGGCCTCTCTCCTTTTGCCCCCTCGCTCTTGGTGCTGAGCACTGCGGGAGCAATGGCCCATTTTCCACACTGGCCTTTCTTTGATCCATCACCTTGTCTGAGGGTCTGGTACAAAACTGCTTCCAATTACCAGACGTTTTTTCTTCAAACCTTAACTAATTCACTAATTGTATTGTGATAAATGAGATTTTAAAATTAATCACTGACATTTTTAAAGATTTATACACAACTGTAAAGAAAGGTTCCCCGCTAGTAAATATAATGTTGTGTGAAGAAAAAAAACCCATAAATTAAAGCTGTCCTGCATTAATGGGAAGCAGTAAAAGTGAAGACATGGTGAGACGTTACCTGATGAATAGGGGTAGCATCTTATCACAGTTAGTGTCTTCCTGCAACAGACCCCCTTGACAGCAGGAAAACAGCACCGTAGAAGCCTTGTCACATGCAGAATTTAATTTAGCTTCTAATGTGTAATTGCTGGGAGTTTGTGGGGCAGGCGGGAGCCGGCCAAGGGCTGCCTTACTGAGCAGATTCACAGTTCACAGTATTTGCAACAGAACATTTACTCCTTGGAAAACAGCAAGGCAGATTTCTACCACTTGTTCAGTAAGATAAATTCAATTGTTCTATCTAATTTAAAAGTCATCAATAAGAAGTTTGAAGATTGACTACCAAGCTCCCTAGTTAAAATTAATATTTATATAGATGACAGCTATTTGAACATAACATCAAGCCTGTCACCAAACCCAGAATTGTCATTGCACATTACCAGCATTTTGGATAATCTTTCTCCCTTTGATGAGAGAACTGGCATTTGAGCTTATCTTTTGGACGCTCTTGTTGTTCATTATTAATGGCAAAGTCATTTAAACACAGTATTACCCAACACTGTACAGGCATAGAGGGAGACAGAATCCTTGCATCAAGTCCAGCAGCTATGAGCAACCTTCGCAAACCAGACACAATTGGTGTTTTACTGGGACCTATGCTAGTCTGTAGATTTTGGTGGTAATTTTTTTTCTCTTTTATCTACAGGGTACAGACTAGCAAAGTAACAGTTGCTAGGAGGAACTTGCGTGTTGAGTTTTATGATCACTGTCAAAGAAAGCGAGACATGTGTAACATATCCACCATACCTTCTGTTTTAAATCACAGCTACCACATTATAAACTCACATTTGGCATCCTATCCTGATCAATAGGAATTGCACTATATCCCATAACAACTTCGAGCAGTTTAGTACACAGTAGGTGATGTACATCAATGAAATGAAAAAGTGGGCTTAACATGCCTGCTTTTGGCTCTCTGGGTCATGAAAAAATGTTTAACAGACATAGGTGACAACAACAACCTTTAGAGCTAGATTTTTTTCTGGTTACACTAGAAGTGAATGCCACAAGATCTAAGGGGAAGCAGCATAGGAGCACAATCCTAATTTTAAAACTAAACTAAAGCTGTTTGCTTAACGTCTAAACAATTTGCTGTGTTTAGACTGATGTTATGAGACATTATGCCATTTTTGAATGAAACTGCATCAAAGGAAAAAAAGCTCACTCTTGCCTATGCTTCCTGAACAAAGTCCTTTCCAAAATAATTCTTAAGGACTTTTACATTATGGTTCCCACTTTATTGGATTTCCAAGACTTGTGCATGAACAGGTACTATGGATAGGATATAGTAGATGCTATCTATGTATCTTGGCAAAATCATATGATCTTAATCTTTGATGTAATTTCCATTAAAAAGAAAACCTGCACCTGAATTGCTCTTCATAGCCAGCTTTTCCCATGCAACAGATAAAACCAGCAGCACTTTCCAAGAACATCCAGCTTTGCCCCGCTCAGTAACGTCTCTGCTCTAACACTGCTGACGTAAGTAGGCTGGAGAACGGAAAATGCTGGGCTAGGTACATCTGAAGTACACCTTCTTTTCCTCTGAATTAGGTGGCTACTTTCAGGTTCTCTGACAGGTATCCTGCCCCGTCTTTCACATCAAGAACTACCTCATTCCTGTTTTCTTCCAAGCTTTCACCTTTACCTTATTATTTATTTAATAAACATTGACGAACTCCTCTAATACTTTCAAACACAGATTTACAGGTACTTCCAGAACTATAGTTGTGCCGAGGAAGGACTGGTCTTCCCGTCTCCTGTATGCCTAATGATGGAGACTGGAAAAGGGTTCGAAAATGAAGTGTGCTGTGTGGAAAGGGAAAATCTGGAGCTACCCAAATTTCTTTTATAATCACTATCACATAAATGGCTAGATTTGACCAAAACTAAGTGAGACTTACCTTCCATTAGGGTGTGAGCTTCCTGAGGGTGCAAGCACACAAACAAGGTGCTGTTCACCCTAATGCTCAGTGTGGATTATGTTCACTCAGCGTGTCGGGGTTTATGCTGACACGCGGAGCTTTCCTCTCACAACAGGTTCCAGGTGATGTTTAGAGCAAGCAATGTCAAAATAGGCAAGTGACTAAACTATTTATAACTGCAAAAGGGTGTTTTTATTTGCAGCTGGTCTGAATATACTTTAATACCAGACTTTTTATGAGCTTTCCTATTGCTCGTGTGCACGCTTACTAGCATATCCCATCAGCACAGACTTCTAATGTGAGATCAGTTATTGATAAAATTATTAAAATATTAGGAAATTTCAAAATTGCTTGCATTTTTGCTCAGATGTAAGAGCTACGTAGTCTAAGTTACATTTTTAAGAGTCCTGCATATGAAACACAATATGGTTTTGATTGCTTGTTTTATTAAGTGAAATGAACGTCTAATTAAAGAAATTCCAGGAAGTTTCTGCTTTCTGTCTCCTAGGGACAAGCCTCAAGTGTCAAAGGAGATAATACTGATGGCTATAAAACACCCAAGTGTGTTTATACTGGCTGTAATATGCAGCTTATAGCTTCTATTTAACTTTCATAATATTTCCTTTTTATACCATGCTTAGAAATACATATTAAGGCATTACTTGAAGTAGTGCTTGTATATATTTGAAAAAAATTTGGAAATTGCAAGTAAAAAAACAGAAGGCAAGCCATTGGCAAAATAGTCTTAGGAATAAACTCTTGTAATTTCATCTATAAACACTAAAAACTAAAAACTAAGCTAGCCAGCAAAAAAAAAAATAATCTGCAAGATACTTCTAGTCCTGACTCTCAAAACGTCTTTAACCCTGAGCAGATGATCTCCTACTTGAAGCCATAAGCTGTGCCCCAGAATTGGCAGTGGTTCTTCATGCAGTCACAATTCAGACTTCTAGATCCACTGGATCCACCTCTAGATCCACTGGATGGCTTTAAAGAATTGCTGAAGAAATTAAACCTTCTGATAAGCAACCCAAACCTGCAATTCTGAAGTGCTATATAGAACCTACATGCTCTTAGCGCAATTATTTGATTTTCTAATACTAGAGCCCTCAAAGTGATTTCTACATTCTTAGAGAAGCTAATGTACGTGCTACTGAAGCAATTCAGAAAGAATATTTTTAATAAGCATGTTAGTTATCCCATGCAACTTGCTTCTCAGACAGAGTTGCATCTTCTAGGATACTTAGGGTTCTTTGAAAGAATGCCCAAGTTTTAGAGCACATGAAACATTTAAGGGTATTTTAAAGCTCAGTAACGTGCTTTATATGAACAAGGGTGTATGGGCCCTGGTAAGGCAAACCGTATCAAATTTGCAGTTGAATTTTATGTGACAGTTTAGAAAATGGACTATATCAATAAGAAGTGAACTTTGGAAATGTTCTGAGAATTTCCTGCTGTATAGACATACGCAATCTAGTTACCAAGTGCCTTTGTAGAATGAACTTTAGTGACCTGAAGATGCTTCTAAGTCCAGGTCTCAAAGTGTTGAGGTAGCAGAAGCACTGGATAACTAATTTGCAGTTCAACGACTCTCTGTAAGAGGTATGTTTTCTTTCACCAGGAAGACTTTTGAAGGAGAATGTAAAACCTTCCAAACCGAGCAAGCAAGCACATGCACTAGCGGTACCTTTCCACTTTACTGCACTTACCACAACTAACTCTGCAAGCAGGCAGGTAACGGCCGCAGGGCACAAAAAGCTGTGTAGAACAAGGTTGGAAATATCTTTCAAGACCAGCATTAGCTCTTCAGGATCACGGAGAGATGACATTAACCAAAGCAACTTCAAAGAGCTGAAGGAGATTAAAGTTATGCCTCTTAATGATTCTAAAGTGTTATTGAAGGGATCAATAGCTTTTCCTTCTAAACAAGCTGTTTAAATCAAGTATTCCTGGAGAGGAGATAAACCAATCCTAGAAGTAATAGTGGGATTTAATTAGGATTTGAGTTTTTCAGTATTCATTAATTGGTCTGCCAGTCTCACAATAGTTTTAGTGAGCTGTAAGTTTACAATAGGATTTCTTGTGAAAGGACGAAATTATCTGATCCCTTCTGAGCCCTTTTATCTGTGCCAAAAAGCATTATTTATTATGTGGTCCCCACAGAAGGAAATTTCTCCTTTCTGTACCTGATATGTCACTGTTTTTTTCTGGGGGAGGAGGGAAGGGGGGAGGGAGAAAAAGGTGTTATTTCCCCTTCCTTCAATAATAAAGTAATTACATCCCGTGGTTGTGCACATTTTGCTTATTGTTAACCAAGACACGTGGAAAGCCCTTCAACAAAGCAAAACTAAATTAGCAGATATCCAGGACCTAAATTGGCAATGCCAGAGACAATTACTAAGACTTGGCAACTTTTCAGCTGTGCATGCAGCAGTTTTATTTTAAACAAAATCAGAGATCACACAACTGATCTTGCAATCTGACCTCCACATCACCGCACCAACCTCAGATCTGGAATATTCAATTGTAAACTCACGCGATCCCCAGTCAAACAGATATATAGGAAACTAATTCCTGGTTTAGTCCTTCCAAAATTCAGTTCCTAGTGGTTTTCTACACACAGTAGAGATGTAATACCAACGCTTTCAGCCTGTGCAAATACAATGACTTCAGAATTCAGAGCTTATCTGCAGCAACAAATCACTGATAAGAGGAGCAGTTTCCAAAGAGCCTTTTTTTTTTTTTTTCTCCCTTAAACCCCAGTAAGTCAAGGAAATATGTGTTGAAAAGATGCAACCAAGCAAAGCTCTTGGGCAAACACTGTACAGTAGTGCATGAGCAGGGGGACCCAGGCCCTCACCATTTCAGTGTTGGTTGCAGCAAAGTTTCAACTGCCAATTTGCTGCTTGTTCTTAGAAAACAGCTTCTTTGGTCCACCAAGGGAAAACTGTTCTCCTTTCCATCTCTCTCAGATGGGCATATTTTTAAGAAGAATGTGTCTTAAACTGTTTTAAGGGAACATGGGACGAAGAAATCCAGTTAGTTTATTCTCTGAGAGTGTCAAAATCAAAAGCATTAATCCAGATTATCATGTTATACAGCATTAAAATTAATTTCCTCTTTATAGCATATAATCATTACCCAAATAAAGACAAAAAAACATTAAAAGTAACATTGCCTATGCTCTGTCCAGTTCTTTGAAGGAATGAAAAACATTGTGTGGGCGTTATATACCGATTCACTTACACTTGTATTTGGCTTGATAGCTTCAGAAAACATAGATGCAAAGTCCAGATGGATAATTACTAATCAGATTGCTTTCACTATTCTTTCCCCTTTATTTCAAGGTTTGATCGCATGGCCATTTGCTCTTAAGATTTCTTTTCTTTCCTGTGCGCACAACAGAACACCTTCCTTCTGCCTGTGAAGAATCATATCCTCTTCAAAGCATCCTGCTGCTCTGAAAACTTGAGAGGGAAGGGCAGATGCAGCCACACCACCTGCAAGACCACAGTTGTTACTGAGAGAAAGCCACTATTCTAGCTTTAAGAAATTGTCCCAGATCTAGGGATTTCCTCATGTATTTTTGGCTAGGACAGACAAGACAGATTTCTTGACGCTTTTCAGACTGCAGTTGCCAACATACCCTGTTTTTGTCTACTGAAACGTGCTTCCATGACAATTTACTCCCACCTAAACCAGTGCTGCTCTGGTCCTGTTTCTGCTCCCTCCTCTTTCTTCTCAGCTGCACTGGCTGGGGGGGGGGGTGGGGGCGCGGTGGGAGGGGCTAGGGAGATAGCCAGCAGCTTCCTAGAGGGCCAGATGAGTGCACGAGTGCCAGTGCTGGCATCGCAGCAAGGGCAGTGAGCCCGCAGCAGCGTGAACTCTCAAATGACCCCCTTGGTGAGCTGTGCTGTGAGTGCCCTTGTTAATTGGACTCTTTAGTCTGCTGCAGTTTGCTTCAAATAGCATACAAAACAAGAATCAAAATGAAGGATTTCTCTACCCATCCACAAAGTCCTTCACAGCCCATCAAACTGATGTCATGCCATCTTCATCGACTTCTACAATAACATCAGCAGGGCAGGTAAGATTTCTGCACCAGCCTGCAGAAGACCTGTCGGAGACCCTCAGTCTGATTACAGCCCTGGCGACCGCTGCTGCGAGCATCTTGCAATGGAACAGGGTAACATGGACCAGTATATGGGGAAATTCAAATAGCGCATGGAAAAAGCAGACCCATAAACAACAACAACAAAACCCCTATCACAATGGAGTGCAAAACTGTAGAAAGATGAAACACTGCAGAGCTCTCTTCAGTCAGCTCTGTTTATGAAGCGGGAGTACATCCATCAGTGGGCTCAAACCACGTGCAGGGTGTGACTGCTGTCTCCTAGCCCCAGTTTGCATTGATAAATGCATTTAAATATAGTTTCAGTGCCTTTTTTTTTTTTAATTATCTGGTTTTGCTGTACAAGCAAAGTCTGTAATTCAACTCTAGAAGCTAGTTTATGGCAGTTACTTTTTCAAGAGTCTATTCTAGAGGCCAAATTTTAATTTTGATATTTTTTAAAAGCTTATATTCTTCTCTAAGGAGTTGAGCAGGCAAATTGTTCTATGAAGAGGCTTGTACCATTCTCTGGTAGTTCGTCAGAAGAGCAGCAGGAATGGTTTCCCCTTATCTCCTTGGAGAATGACGAACCAGAGGGGAAAGCCTCCTACCAGAAGAGGGACGGATGAACAGCCAGTGAAGCAGAGGTGGCTTTCAGCTTCTCTTCATACAGCAGTAACAGTAAGGTGCAGCCTGCCAACTCTGTTTGAAAGTTTATTCAAGCCTTAGCAGGGGAAAACTCCACTACCTGCCTGAGGCTGGCAGCAGAGGAAGGGAGGGAGTTCTCAAACAGTCAGGCAGCAGGCAGCGCGGCATCCCAGCCACTACAGGCGCAGACGTGGGGAAGCTGTACCTTTCCCCAACCTCTCTATCTTCCTCTCTCAAGAGCTTCATGTGCTGTAAAATGTAGAATATCAGGAAAAGAAACCCCAAAGCTTTATGACAATATAAAGAATGTATTTGCTCAAAATATTTAGCAGTTACCACTAGATGGCATTTTGTTCCTGAGAAATTAGAAACTCCCAGGTTTTGGATTACTTGTTACAGGCAGCAGGAAACAGTAGGAAATGGAATTACTTGCCTCATTCGGTTAATAATTTATTATCTATTGTCTTGTATAAGCAAGACATTACTAACACAAGACACTTTTTCTTGCAAGTGTATAAATCCCCTTTATTTAACTACAGCTTATGACTCTTCTCTTCAACCCTCTGCTTAGTAGGTAGGGGTCTGAGCTGTAGTCAGCACTTACCAAAAATCTTTTCCACATTTTTAAACGAAAGACAAATGTAGGCCAATTCACAGACTTTGAGCATGCCATGGAAATCTGCCAGAAATGCCTTGCTCCAGTAACTGTACACAGTATTTCCTGTGTTATTTTTGGATAAACCTTTAATACAGATTGCAGTACAAAAAATAATTCCCGTTGAGGAAAAGAGCTGTTACAATTTGATTATTAAATAATAATTTCATAATATTCAGTTATGAGTATTATACTTTGCACCGGTTCATTTTAATTTCAGCTTGTACAAGCTGTGATGTACAAGATGACATTTCCATTCTTAATCTTTGCAGGGTACAACGTATCATACCCAGAGGGGCAATGAAGTTCGACTGGGCACATCCTGGGAGTGACACGTAGGTAGCTTGTTTAACGTCCATAAGCCTCTCAATGTCAGATTAAAACCAAGCAAGAGGATTTCCTTTGCTCTGCAGCAAAATGGGAGACTGAGAAGTGAACTATTAACTTTTTCCTTAAAAGAGACTAGAGTACAGTTAACTCTTACTTACCAAAAATCAAAACACCTTCAATAAATGTACTTAATTTAATTTTGCATGTATGCAAATATACACAATATTATGAGGATGTTTTTTCATTAGATCATCATAAGTACTGCTGCTCTGGGCATATAGCAGCCTGTTTAACAGTTCATCACAGCAAAATGCAGCAATCAGAATATTGACATAACTTCATTTCCCACTGAAATTCTGAAAGGAAAAAAAACAATCAAAAACCCCCAGAACAGAACCCAAAAGATACTCCAGGCATGCTATTTGAAAAACAATTAAGGTTTTTTTGTGTAGTATAAAACTGCATACCAACATGCTTCAGAAATACTTCACTGTCAAGCGTTTTTTTAATATATACTCAAGGTATCTAAAGTGTATGTCTCACACCAAGGTCTCTTGCTCTTAACAGGCCTTCAGCTCCAGTGGCAAGAGCAGTGGTAATTGCTGCTAGCTGCAGACAAGGGGCTGAATGGCTTTTGGTAGATTAGACAAATTATCAAAATCTTTCAGGGCAGAGGCTTATGGCAGCATTCAAATAACCCATAAACACTAATATCATAGATTTCTGAGCACTTGAAGAGTAAAATTGAGAAAACATTCAGGAAAAAAGCTTCCCTGCTTAGACTAAGCTACTGTAAGGCTCTAAGCGTGACAGCAACTTCTGAGGAGTAACTTTGGGCCTTAGAAAGAAATGCAGTATTGAGTTAGAAGGAAAAAAAGAGAGATAATCGCTGGATCATGATGCACAGAAAGTCTGTGCATCACTCAGATTTTCTTTGACTAAATTGTGATTACTGACAGAAGCACTGATGGTGATTAGCAGCTGGCTAAATCAGATCCTGCTCTCATACTTGCTTGGGAAAGCCTCATTATAGAAGGAATCTAACTTCACTAGGGTAAAATTAATCTTCACCTCTTCATAAAACAGGCACAAGTTTCTCTGAAATTATCATTGTAGGAAAGCTGCTTTGGTTTAAGTCAAATATTTAAAAAAATGGTGTACTACAAAATTTTATGTGGCTTTGCATTGGTTTAGTAATGCACTTTTTAAAAATTTTTTTAATTTAGCTTAATACTATTCTCCAGCAACATGAGCTGGTCTGAAATAAATCAATAGGCACGTCAAAACAAAACTTTATGCTCTCTAAAAGTTTGTGTTTATAACAATCTAACTGCCAAAGTGGTGACATTTTCTTAGGTAGACGAGACCCACGGGAGTTTATGCACCCTAACGAACATGTCTGGGTGCCTAGCGTATTATAAAGGGCAGTTACGTTAGGTGGGGGTGTGCCCTTATGCGGTAGGTGAAAACAACTACAACAAAATCTAAACTAGATGTGAAATTACAAGAGCAGGTAAAGATCATGCATTTCTTTCCCGAAACAAAATTACTTTGCCAGGCCTTTGGAACAAGGAAAAAGCCAGAGTTCATAACAAACTGGTACTTACGGTTTAAAGAGAATGTAGAAGGGAAGCATCCAAGTCAGTATAACGTGTTTCCATCCCAAGGAAGCCAATGCTGTGCCATACGATAGGCAGAAGTGACAAATACAACTATGCTGACAACTCAGAAACGGCATTCCAGTTGTGTGGTGACTGGAAACAGAAATCAAAGATCTGTGGCCAGCAACCTTCTTACACAGCATTCAAGAGAGTGCTGCATAATTTATAGAAGAAAAGAGAGTTATGTCCTATTAGAATCAGAGCTCTGAAAAGTTTGGGTAAAGTGTTAAAGGCAGCATGAAGAAATCTTTTATATATTCACACATATATGAAAGTCATAAATGGTAAACTTACTAGCTTGAGATTCATTAAATATTCAACAAAATGATCAAGTGTTCGAAATGTTCCTCTCATCCAGTGAAATATACAGCATCTGTTCATCGTTTACAAGGATTATCTATTTTTTCAGCAAAAATCATTAGCCCTTTAAAGCAATTCTGCTGAAAGGGAGGACAGAAAACAAGAAAACTGAAATATTAGCCTTTTGCTTGTTATGAAATCATAACCCTGCTGACTATAAAGTTTGTTGGCATTTTGTAGACAACTGGAATGACTGTACTATATGTTATATTGCCTTTAAGAGTATCTTTCTCAACACGCGGGCAGGCAGGCAGGAAACAGGATGTTTATACTACTTACCTCAAGTGAGATCAAAACATTCCTAACATCATTGTAAACATTTTGAAAAATAAGACCACCACAGAATGCATCTTCGTGTCAGCGAGCGCGTCAGAGAAAAGGGCTGGCATAATTGAGCAGTGAAACACAGCACCTTCTTGTTCAGAGGGAGTAGTTGGCAAATGGTGTGGACTTTTTTCCCCCTCCATTTCATTTTCTTAATTTATTCAGAAAGGCAATTTATTTTGCTGCTAAAGCAGAGGGCTCATTCTCTTTACTTGTCTCCCTTTTCCCCTGATTGCATCCGTGTCCTACATCTAGGATTCTAATTTCCCATTTTATTTTTAAACATAAACAAATTAGTAGGCTTTCTGAAATCATTCAGTTTCTAAAATGTATTGGTCCAGTGATTTATCAAGGACAGTATTTTTGCCTTCTGTAATTCAGCTAAAGGGAGGGAAATACTATTTATGTACGATGCCAATACTAGCTTGCAGCGAAACAAGAGCAGGGACTTTTTAGGCAGTGGAAAAAAAAATAGACCTTAACTTTTGTCTTACGGGTAGCTAAACGCACCCATCAGACTTGCATTCATTGCATTCAGTCCACCTGGGGACAGACGGTATTAAAAGGAATTGCAGTAGCTCATGTTTGTGCTTTGATGTATTAAGCTAGCCCTAGGCGAGAGTTAGGCGAGGAAAACCTGGCTACCTGCAATTCTGTTCCTCTGAAGGTATCTATGTGACAGCGCGCTCGCTCCTGAAGCTCATCTTCTCAGTCTAGCACCGACAGATCTCCCTAAGCTGCAGAGTACTATCCTTTAAGCTCATTCATTGTAAGCTGGAGTATCACCAGGCCCTGCTGTCCACAGTGGTTACAAATACTGCCCACTCCCTACTCTGTTTCTGCTATCGGTATTAAAGCCAAACAAACAAAAGTTCCTAGAAGCAGCAGGACTCCTTTTCTTTGATTCAAGCTGTTTTGTACCTTGTATGCTTGTTACCATTTCCGATCAGTCTGTGCAGCTTAAGCTACTGTCTCTTTACCTATGGATTAAAAATAATAAATATAGTTGCATAATGATTTCACAACACTTTTCTGATTAAGTATTCATTCCCAGGTATTTTATTTAACCAGGTAGTTTATTTAAAAATTTAAGAACCTTCTCTCCCCTCCCTCTTCTTCCCCAAAAATGGATAGGAAAAAAGCGCTTGGAACAACATACATCAGCATTATAAAAATGGTAATAGAGGAAGGATAGAGACTTTGAGCAAGGTTTAAAATAAAATAACTACACAAATTGGATCAAGTTTATGTGTCTTGTTATTCTATTGACAGCCATGTAATTAGATTATAACTAACCCCACCCAGGAAGTCAGACACTCTTTTTGGAGAGAGTTGCACTTCGCACAATTATGAAGCCATCGGCATACAACCTGCTCGCATTAGTTGTGCAGAGCATCTGTAATGAAATTTTTTGCAACACTAAGAATTCCATACTGGGGATTCAGGACATCCTTCCAGAACTAAAGCTGTATTTTGTAATATATCTCATTCTAGGAGGATGTCAATGTCAGGATTTCATAAGCTTCTCCTATCTATTTTAGCTGAAGAAGACAAGATATACAACATGCAGAAATTCCTTTCCTGACCACTAACTTCTTGAAATGAAAGTTTGCTATAGCAGAGTTAACACAACCAAGGAGGAAGCAATATGCAAAAAGAAGAAATTCCACACTAAATAGATCAGCGCTTTCTGGGGCTCATCACACAGCAAGAAAAAAATATTTTGAAGAGGAAGAAAGTGAAGAACAAGAAAGGTCATGATCTTAAACGCCATGAAGAAAAAAAAAAGAAAAAAGTCATATTAAAACCTAAAATTAAAAGGTCAGGAGACTCACTATGAAAGAGTATCAAACTCTGAAAATCTAAATTATTTTATGATAGTGTCACCTGGACCTACCCTACACAGTGTTATACAAGACACGGCTTAAATAAATCATACCTGTATTACTGTTGATACATTGGTTAAAAATAAATGTAAAGGAAAAGACTGCTGTAAGCCAATCTTACACTCACTGTTCTGCAATGTAAATGAGTGCAGTTCAAATTGTTTCTCTGAGGGAAGCAACAGGCAGCATACAAATGCAAACAACCTTCATTAGACACATTGTCATGAGTATATTAATCATGTCAAGAAGCATTGCTGAAGTTTCCTTCAGTGCAATTTAACATACCTTACTTTATTAGGATGCACTTAATTTCACTATGTTTTCTCCTCATTATCATTTATGATGACCAATTAAAATGCTTGTGTCTGTCTCTAAGCAAATTACTTCTGTAATTCTGGTAGCTGAAATCACCACTCATCCGACACTTCTGTCATCTCGTTCCATGAGCGTAATATCTTTCTTTGCCCAGCCTCTATTAGCATTTTCAAGAGAAAAAGCTCACTTGGGTTGGATAGTTATGTATAAAACCGGGTCTTTTTACAGTGTAGACAATAAAAACTGGGTTGGTTCCCCCCCCAGTTGCCCTGTTACACAGCCTTCGTGTTTTTCTCCTTGGCGTGCCAAGCGTAACTCATATAGTCAGAAAAAGAACATAACGAAGCAACAGAGGCCTTGGGTGTTATTCTCATACCGGGCTCAAAGTTGTGTGCAGTTTAATTTCCTTTGGTCAATACATGCAATAATGCAAGTACACAGCAACTTTACCTTTTTTTTTTCCCCTCCAAAGCCTCCGTATCAGAGTTCTGTCAAGAGCTTTTCAAACGATGACGTAACAGGATGTGCCGCACCATATATCATGTTTCCAACATTCATAAATAAGCCCAAACCATTTTTAATATTCTAAAAATCAAACGTGAGGGCATGATCTTTTCTCAACCTTTCACAACAGAACTGTGGCAGTTCATCTGACTCTAGCTGTTATTTCCTAGCTTCATGTAGATTAAGGTAAGATTAAGATATCTGGAAGCTAGCTGGAAATTCTGATTCCACGCAACGCCTTTGCTGTGGGACTCACAGCAAGCAGAAATGGCTGAGCAACATCTGGGATCACCAAGCTATGTTTATGACCTCCTTTATCTGCGGATTACCTTGGGCTCCTGGAACTAACGATACAAGGCTGATTCCTCAGAAGCTGCTAGAACTCAACTGCAGAGCAATGGAATTCGGCTTATTTTCTAAGGAAACATACGTGTTCTTATTTACGTAACATTACGTTGACATTATAGTAATGACTTCCAGAAGAACGCTGTAATTGCAAGGATGAAGAAATAAGTCTGAAGACAGTGCTGCCTTTGAGAACAATTATAATTTCATTAAAATAGGAACATAACTTAAAGATAGATTTTATTCTCTTTGATGATTTACTCATGCAAACTGCACATAAAAGAAAACAGTACAGTTTGTGAAACATGTCAAATGTAGAGACCCAAAATGCTAAGTACAGAAGTAGTGTGACATACGTCTCAAAACGGAATCCATGGTAGTACGACAAATAACTTTTCTCTATTTGCTGAACACAGATTTTAATGGTTCTTTTTCCAGCCCCACTGTTAAATTCATGAACTGTTTACACGTCTCCTATACACTTATGTAGACTTATTTTACAAGCGCGACAGTTTTGTTATAAAAAAACTCCACTTATATAAATATGATTTAAAAGCCTTTGTGTTTAGGAGATTGATTATAGTATAATCAATGAGGCCTTATCTATTCCACCAAAACTACAATGAAAAGTGACTGTATAGCTTTCTTGCAGAATTCACATTTTGTGCCTTTGCAATTAATTTCCTTCTCACAAGAGGTCCACTGTATTTCACCACCCTGGAAATGTTCAGTAACTGTTACAGCTTTTTATATTGAAATTGGGAAAGTAAGACTTTTAAACACATGAGGTTACCAACTCAACTTTCTTAGTTTTAAAATACAAAATATTTAGAATCCCTATTATTTTCATGCTTAAAGCCCTGCAATGATACATATATGACTTAGATACTTCTTTGTCCAGTTTTCATTATAGTATGGTTGTATATATATTGTAGAAATTATGATTTTCCTGTGGATCAATTACATTTTTAGATTTAAAACTGAATCAAATAGAAACTTGGAGGCACTGACACTTAAAAACACATAGTATAGTGTGGAGAAGGAAGAGCAAATGAACTACACAACCCATTATAAATGCATTAAATCTTTGTTATATACATAATGGAATCCTGCTTTACTGCCAGTTGCTACTATGCATCTGTTTTTGCTATTATACAAAGTTTTCCGACCTGAAAGCACACATCTACTTTTTTTAAACAACTTAATCTATTGTAAAATATTGTACTGTATTTTGAACATGAGTACAGAATCAAAATAGATAATGGCACATTTAAAAAACTCAGTATCCTACAGATGATTGGATAATGAGAAAAAGTGTACCTACAATCATCTCATCAGAAACAAACTACATCATGGAATGTTAGTTATCCAAGTTCGCACAGTAAATAACATTTTAAAACTGCAATCACCTATCAGCCAGCATCACATTGAAGGCATCTTTAAACATTCAAGCAAAAGACTGCTGGCATTAACTACTGAACCATTCTCACGCACACACCACACACACCACATTATAATTACATTGTTTCCAAGATACGGTAGATACTGATTTTTTTTTTTTTTTCCCACAAGAAAGGTATCAAAATTTTTGCTACTAAAAGATGACAGTGCTTACACAAGAATTAAGTACAAGTTAGCTTGCAAATACAAGACAATGACAAAAAAAAGTCTTGAGTTGTCTGAAGAAGGATTTTAGGCTTTTCTGGCATCCAAAACCATGAGTAAACTCCTTAGTCTGCGACTCAAAAATCCACAAAATATCAACCTACTTTGGAATACTAAGTATTCCATATTTGATAACCCTGTATTTTACAATATGCTTACTGGTTTCAGCCTAGCAACAAAGGATAGTTATAGATATCTGTTCTGACTGGAGAAATAAAGCTCTCCTCCCCCCAGAATGAAAGTGTCGGAGGGGAAAAAAAAAACACCACCTGACATCAATTTAAAATAATAATAAAAAAAAATCAATCTATTTAGTAATGATCCTCATCTAGGATAGGTATGTGCATAAGAGTACTGTATCTCATATACTGTACTGGCCCTATTAAACAAATTAAAAACCCCAACAGTTAAAAAGCCAACCAAAACGCTATACATAAACCAACCCAAACGTTTTTCTCCCAATGTTCTTCCTCTCATAATGTGCAAAACAACAAAAAGGCAAAAAGACTAAAAGCAAATTTACTGTTACTGTCTTTCTCTTGCCTAGTGCTTTATGACCTTGCTAACGTTACAAAGTCAATAGGGACTATGCAGAACTTTGGTATAAAAATGTCACATAATATTACTATCACAGTCTTGGGGATGACCTTTAGTAATTCACCCCAATGTTTGTTGAAATAATACCAAATTAAAAATGAAATAAACCACATTGTACTGTACACACACTTTACACATTAAGCACAAAAAATAACTAGTAAAACTAATAATTAAAAAAAAAAAGTCTTTTGCAAAGAGACTAGAACTGGTGTTCTGTCTCATCTTCACCTGCCAATCGTTAAAGCCAAATTTAAGTTGGATTTTTAAAAATGAGTAATTTTAAGCTACAGTTTCTCCTAGACGGAGACTGGTCTTTTGTTGATTTCCCTTTAAAGTCACAAATGTATATCTAAGAAACTGATGCAATGCAAGTTTTTAATCAACTTCCTGAAGGCTGCGACTGGGAGGGAGGCGCCATGACGATCTGGGAAAGCACCGGCTCTGTGCTCTGGTCCGCCATCTGGGTGAGAACGGAGGTGGCCACCGCTTCTGCCTTGGAAGTTGAGCTTACGCCGTTGGAAGTGCTGACAGAACTGTGCTGAATAGCTTCCGTGTGTGGACTGCTTGGCACTGATATGTCTTCCGAACTGTCATCTTTGTCTGCAGCTGAAGAAGAAAAATTCATTTGTTTTTTTCCCTGGAATGCACACCACCACGTCCCAGGTAACAGCAATCATCCCCTAAATAAGTAAAATTCATGGTGTAACACAGCAGAAATTGCAAAAGAATCTTATTTTCATTTTTTAAAGAAAATACTACTTTGTAAGCAAAAAATATGGACTGCAGTATGGAACATTCAGAAAACAAGAACATTTTCACATCTTCAAAGTCATGATTAAAACTGTCCGATTTCCTGCCTAGTAAATCAGCTGGTGGGTACCACGCCTAATTCTAATGATGAATGCTTATGTCAGTAAGCAATATTTATAGATTAAAAATGCTACCAGATCTCTTGGTGCTATATGAATTGGCTTTAGATTTTTAACATATACTATTTACTGCATTTGCTTCGTAATCAAACGAGAGTAATTCTACGTTCAGTAATTAATACTTGTGATCATGAATATGATAGCTGAAAAAATATTACTGACACCACTATATTAATGGGACAATACTTCCACAAGTTTTCAACCAACATTCTTTTAACAGTGTGATGTTCAGTAACTTCTTTAGTATACAAAAATGCCTCTCGGTAAGATTTAAAATTGTTAAAACTGATTTTAAAAATATCTTCAAGAATACTTCAGGTGTTCTCCACAAAACTGAAGTGAATTAGCCACACAGTTGCATAATTTTTTCTCATGACAGAGGGTAAACAGATTAAAAAATAATTCTCATTGTGCAAAACCAGAATTTACAAAATAAGCATGATTTAAAATGTCTTTCTTGCATAGACATCCTAGTCATGCTAAAGTAATCCTTTTTTTCCAGAGCTGCAAAAGTTAGCCAAGGCATTATGCAAACACTGTCAAGCAAAAAGCTGAGCTAAAGCCTAAAAAAAAAGAAAAGAAAATAAGCCTACTGTTTTTCCCTCAAAATTAGAAGTATGAACACCAAATTTAATTATAACTTTTTGGTATCACTTTGTGCTACTTAGTGTTTTCAAGTATTTTTCACAATAGTCCTATACGCTGACTTAAACCCAGTATACAGATGGAATACTGGAAGTCCCTTTTAAAACACTACTGACTATTGTATAACATAGCAGTATAGAAAGATACACACAAACATAGCCAGAAGAAGCATGAACTATTGCTTGTGACATAGCAATGGAACAAAGCTTGATTTTCTCTAGACTTGTCTTTGCAGTCCCTTTCAGATTTGCTTGAGATTGGCCTACAAATTCAGAAGTTACCCAGGGGAAGAGAAGGGATGGGAAAGGATGACACTAACACTAAAAGATGAACAACACCGTGGTATCGTAGCCTCATTTCCATAGAAGACCAGGCTAATAGCAGCAACTAAAAGGAACACTAAGCATGAACAAACAATGATGAAATGAAGTTTATGATGTACTGAGGTTTATACGACATACTAGCTACGGGTAAGAAAATTCACTGAATTAGCAAGTCAAGTCCCCAACATAAAGATCTTTGAGCAAACCCTATGCATACTAAGAACATCCTCCTCTTCAAAGCCTGAAAACAACAGTTCTATTATCGACCACTTCTGGAAAAGAACGGTAAGGTCAAAAAGGATGGGTAAAAGCAAGCAAAACTGCCTTATTTCTTTCTAAGAAATACTGCCTACACGAACAAGCTAGCAATTTCTCTTATACCTCTACTACAAGAGCGTGGACATAATCGTTTGAAAGTATCATAATGTTCTTATCCATGAGGCCAACTATTTTACACATACTGCATTTTTTCAAAAACAGATCTTTCAGGCGTTAAAGGAGATAGAGACAGATGATATTGAGCTAGGTCTGCTGACAATTACCACATATCCTAAGGTTACATGGTAACTGTATACAGCAAGAGGAAGAAAATTAAAATACTTCTGAAAGACGTTTGTGATCCTTAGTAGGATTTGCCCATTCAAGAAGAAAAAGAACATGAACGAGTGCCAATTCAGTTAACACTATTCAACAGGATTTCATCTTTGCTACACATCTATCAAGACCTACAAGATCTCACGTAAAAACAAGAAGGAACAAACACAAACAAACTTAAAAACAGAAACTCTAGTGCCACTTCCTGAAAAATACTGAATTACTAATTATGACAGTAGCATATTCTTCCCCTCAGACAGAATGAAATGGCAGCAAGTGGGACAACATGTACCGAATACAGTCTCCCTGCCGTAACACCTGCTCCTCCTCTTCAGCGCTGTTATTATTCTCCTATGAGTCTCAATCTTCCTATTATGCTTCTTTTGCTGATCCCCGATTTCCTTGTTGGCCAAATCCTCCTTATCCTCAAGAAAAAGGGTTAGTTTTAAATGCTACAGGCCAGAGATAGAGAGGAAGTAAAGTAGAACATTATCTTTCAGCCAGAGAAGGAAGGTCTTCCGTTGTTCTGTATCCCTTAACATGTATGTTGTTAACTTAACTCAAAAGAAATGTCTGTAATAATATCACAGTGGTAAAGAACATGGGAAAGGCTTGACTTTCTAATTTTGATGGGCTCAGGAAGCCCATATATGCAATGGAAGAAACAGTTATGAGAATACTTATGATCACCAATATACAATGGAAGTTTTCATATCATTGAGCAGATGAACAAACATACTGTGCTGAGGAGACAAAAGCACACGATTCAGGTAATTTCAGATGCCAGGGGCTAGAGGCGGGGAGCTTACAGCAGACAAGTGATTGTATAAGATGCAGACCTAACACTAGTTTATGGTAATAAATTTGACTGCAAGCGTAAATCCTTGCAATAACTACAAAGTAATATTTAGAAATGAGGTGCCACCCTAAAGAATAGCTATTTAGATTTCCTTCAACATCCTTCCTTATGTAGCCCTAACTTTACAGGAATAGCGGCCAAAAACTGAATACAGAACTCCATTTGAAGAATTAAAACCAAACAAGAAAATCTACTCAATGAATAGAGAAGATACTTAAAGTCACCTCATTACAAAGGTGACTTGTTTTCTTAAGCCTGAAGACTGGGAATAAAGAACAAAGGCTTTCAGAAGAACACAGGAAAGTCGTATTTAAATTCTGACAGGTTTTTTTTTTCTTTTTTCTTAGTTGACCAGAGAATTGCCAGGCACAGGACTATGGTTTCAAGAGCGCAACTGATACATACCAGAATCATAATGTACCTAACAATGTAGAAAAAAGCCTAGGCTTTTTCGTTTTTTAATGGTTCCCCCAGCTTTGCCTCAAACCAAGGGAAATGCATGGTCCAAATTAGAAATGAATCTACAGAAGTAACGTGTGCTGTACATTAGAAGGCTGAAAATTTACAGACCTACATCACATGAACTTTCCTGAAGGCTACATAGTTCCTAGACAGGCTGCATCATGAGAAGCAGCGAGCCATTTTGGTAATGGAACACAACGTGGGCTAGACTGAGCTATAGAAAAGATTTTAAAAATATAAAACAAAGCAGAGAGGAGACTTTTGAGGATGTACTAAAAAGCACCCTTTTAGAGTCATCAAACATTGCTATTATTTGCTTCTTAGCATTGCTTACCAATAGCTTCCAGTAAGGCAAGCAAAGAGGGATTTCAGTCTTCAGAAGAAAAAACCCCACCAAAACCAAAATGGGAGCGAGTATGCAAGCATTGACATGTGATCCAGAACTCCTTTCGGTCCCCTGGTAATCACTAGAAAGGAAGCCTCACAGTAATTCTCATCAGGCCATCCGTGGACTGTAGAGGGACTCAAGCCTAGAACTGCTCACTTCCAGTGAGTGTGCCTTTGTGCATATCCCCTGCAGTCACTGAAGGACTGTTGACTGTCCAGAACAGGCTGTAGGAACATAGTCGTTTGAGTGGTTCAAATTATTCAAGGTCTGAAACTGGTTAGTCACCTTCTACCATTTCTTTAAAACTAACTAGAGAAAGAACACAAACCCCCCCATTTGGTACTACCTACATTGCAGCCTCTATTTATCTTCCTTTATATCCAGTTTTGTACAAATGTTCTTGAATATTATGATGTCCTTTTGAAAAATATGAAAAATTCCTAAAACACCCTTTAATTTTTTTTTTTTTTTTTTTTTTTTTTTTTTTAACAATCTATATACTCTAATTTTCACAACACATTTTCTGCTAAGAAGTTTTCACCTTTTTCCTGTTCCAAGTCCAGAAAAAATGTGAGAAAATATAGGAGTATTGCAGAAGACTTTTAGAAATAATCTGGTATAGAAGAGCTAAAATGAAAAATAAATGAACTGATTTCTCCTATACACAGCACTTCCCCCCACCCCCCGCCCCAGTGTTTAAAGATGCATTCAGAACCAATAACATCCTTTTTTGGGAAATAAAAAAGTTTACACTGGCTGGAAACTCAAACATTGCAACAGAAATTAATCCATACTGCCTCAAAGCGCAATAACCATTTTTCTGTCCTGATGACACTCTCTTTTGAAGCAGGCACAAAACTTTTTAAATAAGGAAAATACAATCCCAAGAACAATGTTAGAAGAAGAAAGGGGTATCTGCACTGTCGTGCTTTTCACTTGGCCTGAGACAAAAATGTGCCTGGGAAATCCAAAAGATCTTAAAAGATATGTAAAAGTAAGTGCCAAAAATACCCTGAAAAGCAATAGATTATTTGTGCCTATTTCAGTGCATCATACATGAAACTCCATTAAATAGTGGACTTAGCTGTTACGGTCTGCATAGTATAAAAGAGCACTGTCTCAGCAGCACGCAATATTCAGCAATGCAGGAGCTCTGTAATCTGGTATCTTCAATTTCTTCCAGAGACACAGCCTGTTAAACCACTCAATACGTTTTTGAAGCAATTCAACTTAGATTACTTGATGAACATAATACGTTTATTTAAAAATACTTTCTATGAACACCATTTTCATGAACGTATTAACTGAAACCATTTTTTCCTCTCATAAATTGTACTGCGGGTAAGTAACTTTGCCAACATGCTTTCCTAACAATAGACACAGAGATAATGTGACAAAATCCTTTCAGAGGGATGGCATTACAGCTATCATTCATGTTGAACTTTGACTTTCAAGAGACTTTTCAAGAAACTAGGTGAGCTATGCTTCCGATCTCCTTGCTTACTATTGTTTTATTTTTTTCTAAAATGTAGGCTTTTTCCACTAACTAATATTTTAGTTCTTATTCATTTTGCGTTCTTTAGTAAATGAGGAACATTATAGTCCTTTTCTGAGGGCAGAAAATAAGCATTACTCAACAGGCCATTCGTTAATTCTTCAACGAAGAAATCCTTAGCATGTAATTAGTTTACCAGTTTAAGACTTATGTTTAAATATTTTTCATGCCAATTCAGGAAGACGCATCCTCAAAACATCAAAAGTCAAGAAACCTACAGTTTTTTGGTTTTTTTAAAAACCTTGCATGCATAATGTTATCCCCTAGTAGCTTCCGTACGAAATTATGTTGTTCTGTCAGATGGGAGCCATAATGGCCTCATCCCTGCAGCAATCATTGTTAATATAAATCCCAAACATATTTCTATACTGTTCCAATTTACTCCAAGATGCTATTTTCTGTCTTGTCAAAATGACTGGAGATCAAAGGACCAAGATTTATGAGCTCAAAACTGACAAAATCAGTATTCTATATATATATGGCAATAGAGAGTTGCTAAATCTCCTGAATCTTTTAAATTAAAAAATATTGCCCATTCTGATGAAATTGCTTACAATGACTACAAGTAAAGATGGTGGCCATTAAGTTTTATCGCAAGCACCTGAGGATCTGTTTGCATGCAATACAAAATGTTCCTTTATTCTCCTGAATTACTGACACTGGCAAATTAAAATGAAGTGGCTACATATGGCAGAAACAATCTTCACATTTACAAATATCCTGAAATATCACTAAATCATAAAAACGAAAGCTGTGGGTTATATATTATGAGTGTTGCCTAATGCATTCCCAGCTCAGTTATTTGTAACAAATTTGTGTACAATGGACAAAATTGGCCATTTATTCTACAGCAGCAGCAGCTGGTTCTGGCACTGCGTATCATATCCAAAAATGAAGTTACAAGTCAGGAAAGCATAATTAACCTTTAAAATGCTGGAAGGATGAAAATCAAATGAGTACCTTTAAGTAAAAATATGTATTGGAAAAAAAATGCTACTGAAACTCTCAGTATTCCCTTCAGTATTAGAACTGCTTTTTAAAATATCCTGTTTATAGAAAAGTAGTTGCTTAATGTGGAAATCAAAACAATCTAGAAGACATTGTACAGTAGGAGCCATGAACCTGCATCTTATTATTTTAACGGCTTGACTGATCCTGGATGTTATGGTAAATGAGGACAGCTGTTATATTACCTCTACTGAAATCTCATTACAATGAAGGAAAAAAACCCACAAGGACCTTTCACTGTACAAGGCTAAGATAAAGTATAAAAAATGGTTTATCATGTTCTCCTAATACTTTAATTATATTTTCCAAAGCAGGTGTAGTAACCGATAGTCCTTAAATGCTAATTATCATACGCATTTATTAAACCAGCATAAACCACCAATGTTACGCAACACTTCAACTGAACAGACTTAGAAACACATTTCTAAATATCACATATTCATTCCTGTCTTCCAATAACCTCTGAGATTTTTTTTTTTTAAACCTTTAATGTAATTTTAGAACTGCACTTCTCAATTTTAATGTTCATTCAGTTCACTTTGGCAGTATTTCACTGATGCAGCCTAAGGCTATAGGTAATGGAACATTACTCACTATGATAGCCAGATTTCTTCTGCATGGCGGTTACAGGGCAATCTTTATGAGCCAGAAGAAGCTGTTTCAGCTGTGCCACTTCATTTCTCAGCAGGGTGACTTCATTCTAAAGGAGAAGAAAGTTACGTACTTTACTAGGCTCACACTTTTTGAAGGTAAGTATTAAGTTTTATAGGATTTTCAGTTGTTCATTTAGGGGTAGATAAAATACAAGAAGGTTCCATTTGGTATATATTGCAAAAATATATACATTTCTTTTATCTCAGAATACTTAAATATTAGCTGAAACTTGGCTAACTTTATGTTATGATTTTCTTAAACCAGGAAATGCTTTTTGGAAAATACAACATATGTTTTTCAGTTCGCAGATGCAGACTCTACATATAGTCTCATTCACATGATCCAGCTACTGTAAGACTCTTCTGCAAGGTTTTGTGATGAATTCTAATCAGAGTAAACCTACATTTAACTACCCACATTTAACAGGTGCCACAGCCAACATTAAAAAAAGGTAAAAAAAAAAATCAGCCAATGCAGAATGATTTTTGCTGATGATATTTGTACTGGGGACTTTGAGAATGAAAATCTCATGTAATGGAAAATAATTTAGTAAAAGTCTGTTGATTTCCATATTAATTTTCTCTTTGGCAACCATACATAAACGTGTTGTATGAAGGAATAATTGATAATAATGACAAAATCCTGAAATGTCGGCTTATGTCGCTAAAGCGGAGTGTAATCTAGGAGACAGCACTTGCAGAATCTAGTAAGCGGGTTCATTTCCAGGCTGTGCCTTTCCACTATTGGGTGACCTTGAGCAAGGTCATTTTACTTCTTTGTGCTTCAATTTCCCCATTTGTAAAATGGAGGACAGCGATACTTACCTTCCCTGTAAAGCAGTTTGGTATCTACAGATGAGAAGTGCTACGTAAGTGCATTATATGTGACAATCCAAATTAAGAATGGTACGGCATTTTGATAGATCCATTTTCACTTAAAACAGTAGAAAAATGTTTATGTAACTACAGAATCAAGTTACCTGTAATGCTTTGTGATACCCATATCTTGCCACGATATATGCTTTTCATGGGTTGATTTCTTTTAAATATAAATCCTTTCCATTGATACTTGAAGTTACTTATCAACTATAAGAACCTTGGCACATTAGCATAATATACCACACACGACATAATTGTTCGGTAAATGCATATGTTTATGCATTAAAGAAAAAAAACAAACACAGGAAAATTGGATTGCAAATAAAATTATGTGGGGAAAAAACCACGAGAGAGTCATCTGGTTACTTGGAAGCTAGAAATAAGGCAATGCAGTCAGAGAAGAGATGAATTATAACTAAAAGGATTCCAAAATAAGGAAAATAATTTTTAAGAACAGAGTTTATTAGGTTTAATTACACTAAGTAACATAGTTTATAAATATTTTAACTAAAATACCAGATTTTTATAAGAAAAGCTC
>NW_008795194.1:2662687-2703080 GCF_000699145.1 Aptenodytes forsteri
TAAAATACCAGATTTTTAAAAGAAAAGCTCCTCTGTGTCCTCTCTCTCCATTTAAAGAGACAAAAATTTAAAGCCTTTATACTTGCAAAATCCTCTTACATTATTAAAGGACTACTTTTCTATTCAATCATTTTATTGTGCCAAATATCCCTTTAAAGAAACTTTATATTTAAAACAACAAGAGCTGAAACAAAGCCAAAATGTGACTTTACAGACATTTCTAAGGAAAGAAAAATGCGATTGCAAACAAAAAAAAGGTTGTAATGAAAAAAACCCAACCAAAAATCCCACAAAATCTCTACCAGCTGGCATTACATGTCCTGATATCTTGGGCTGTTAAGAAATCACACTACTTCTGCCTCCAGCTCTCAGTCTCCTCTTAGTTCACCATGGTATTTACTGAGGAGCCACAAATCTGGATGCCAAGCAGGCAGCTGCACAGAATTGACATAGCTGGGAGGAGAAAAAGAAAGCGCTGATGTGGTTTTGAGACACTTCTTGATAATCTACAGAAGCAGCTATGTCCAAGAATATAAAACATACTTCTGTTAGTTTAAAGGAATGTTAGCAAAATAAGTGATCAAATCGGGAAAAGGTTTTCAGAAATTTTCTACCTTCTCTCCCACATTTTAAGGAAGAATTTTATACACAAACAGCACATATCATGGTTTATCAGTGTAAGTAAAACGAACTTTTATGAAAAATTTTTGAGAATGCAGTTTATAGATTAATGTCAGTTGTATTACAAATACTAAGAATTTTGCTAACAGAAATAGAAAAGGCAAATATATTACCTTACATTAAAGCAGATTTGAAAAAATGGAACAGCATTCCTATACTAAAAAAGTTGAGGTATTCTCATTGAATATGTAGCTAGCATTGTTAATAACATGAACACTGTTTCCCAACAGTGCTATTATGCAATGCACAAATCATTCCTGAAAGTAGAATAGAGTACGTCTGCTAGACACGTGGTACGTGGAATGTCACAGGAAGGCAATCCATGGTTGCTATTTACATATTACCAGCAAGAACCACTTCTGACTGGTAAAAAAGGGGGTTGTTAGAACCAGTTCCTATACACATTGTAGTTTTCTTAACATGTATGTGACAATAGCAAGTCTTTCCATCTCATTCGAAATATGTTAACGTGGTGGTCTTTATGGAAAACAGGCTAACAAGAAGAAACACATGGAATAAACACTTCAACCGTTGGCATGGAGAAAATATTATTTCGAGTTTTTGCACTGGAAAGGTCCTCCTCATTAATGAGATATCAAGTCAAGTGTAGGCATCAACATTTCTTTAAATAAGCATGAAATATACCTCACATGCTGTCTAGAAGGGTTTTTATGTTCCCACATTTCAAGATGTGCTAACATTAGAAAGCAGGTTTCTGGAGGAAAGCATATCTATTTTTACCTGCACTCCAGTTTTCAAAAGATACTTTGTCTTCTGTATTCTTATGAAGATACACCACATAGTGTACCATATGTTCTTCTGTATCTGCCTATTTCTCCCAGGATCCAAAATGCGTATGTAATAAGTGGGACCAGATTAATCCTTACTCAGCAAGGTGTAGGACAGTATTTGTGAGGTATTATTTACCAAAACTATCATCAGAGACAGGTAAATGTGACTTATGGGGATAGGGGATTGTCTGTAGCAGAGTTAAACACCGCTCTTCCCATTTCTTTTTGGGTAATTTCAACAAGATACCCCTGTATGGATAAGGACCTTTACTTATGGGCATTTCTTTCATAATTTAGCCTTCCTAAAGCAGCTTCTGCAGCATTAGTACGAACTGCCACTGATTGCTGATCCTTTAAAACCTACAATGACCTCGTGAGGAAGACAGGCCATTCTTCTACTAATACTTTGCCCTCTAAGATTATTAAAGCAACAGAGACTAAATAGAGACCATATAATGAACTTTGGCATCTGATCCTGCAATACGACTGAGCAGCCACTGGGGACGCATGATCAATACTTCCTTAACATGTTATATAGCATACCATACCCTGCAGTATTGTGCAAGGCACAGAGGCAACACAATGTGGTATATAAAATTTATCATCAATAAACAAGTCAACATATTAGTAGGAAACACAGTCCACAAAAATCAAATAGTAAATAAACTTTAAAAGGTTGGAAGCATGAAAAAACCTTACATAGCAGAGCCTATGATAAAGACAGCCAATGTAACCTAAGTATGTTACTGGTGTGATGTAATAGATGGAAATTTTCCCTTAAGCAAAAATTTGAAAAATAATACTTGAAAAGGAAATTACATTCAAACATTTAAAAGAAGAAAGTAGGCGGAAGTTAATCTACAGAAAGCTGAAAACTACGGAACAAAATATACATCAACCAAGTAAACCTCTTCAAAATCTGTACGTACTGTTAAGAGTTCCAGTATGAAATACCCTGACATTAGAAGCTTTGACATAGACATTACAAGAAAGCTACTAACTGCGTTGAAGGAAGTCAGGATTGTTATGTGAAGCAATGCAATGTAGTCATTTTTGTATTAACCTACTTTTGGAAACGTGACATCTCAGTAAATTCAGCTGAGCAGGTCATTTAGATATTAAACAAAATATGAACTACTAAACCCTAACACTCAGTCTATAAAACTGTACTAAGGCAAAACTCCAAACTTATTAAATTTACTATTAAATATAAGGTAAGTAATCATGGGTCATTACTGCCCA
Organism: Aptenodytes forsteri; assembly: GCF_000699145.1. NCBI lineage: Eukaryota > Metazoa > Chordata > Aves > Sphenisciformes > Spheniscidae > Aptenodytes > Aptenodytes forsteri. The sequence goes on from NW_008795194.1 coordinate 2,665,402, forward strand.
CTATGCTGATCAGCTGTGTTAGCCTGTCAAGTGAAGAATTATTATGGAAATATAGGATTGATTAATGTTTTCACATAAAGTACAGTTTAATTATTTCTCTGACATTCAATTTTCTTTACAAGTCATTCTGTTCTTCACAGTTAACGGTTTTGCTTTTGGCAGACTGTAAGAAAATTCTTTTTCTTGAATTCACTACTACCGAGTTAACCCTTGGAAATCTGGAAATCTTTTGGTTAATGTTGTTTTTGGTTATAAAAATTGGTAAGTTAAAAGGCAGTTCACATAATACCAAAAATTACTTTCACTAAGAAAACTGAAATATAGCCAAATCTTTTTTGTTCTGTTTTTCTTCCTGTAGATCTACCTTCACTTGTTTCTTAGATTACTTGAACTATAGTGCTACAAACCATTTTGTAATTAATGGATTTACAGTGAGGACTGTGACTGCATTAAAGGAACGTGTCTAAAGATTGTGAACTGGTATGAGAAGACTATATATTTGCAAGAAATTTAACTAATGCTGGTGCACAGTGTCATGATTCTTGGAACATAGGAAATTATTTCATGATGTGTGCTTAGGTAGGAATTTCTTACATTTCACAGTCTGGGATGCTGACTATTTTTAAAGACACGAACATGATACACTGTAATTTCAATTACATGATAAAAAGTAATCTCAACATGCCCTACTTTCCCGTTGGTCAAGCTGGGACATTATCAAACAGCATGAAAGAGGAGCTTTAACAGGAAGGAAAAGATCTGTGAATTTGACTCAGTGAACAGCTCTGATGAAAGAACAAGAAGTGAAACTTTAAAATATCAAAATACTTTCCACTGCATTTTCTAAATGAATGCTTCATTTAGGAAATGACATCATTTTTCCTTTCTGTAATTCTCAAAATAAAGCTTTTAGACTTTGTACTTTGAAACAATACTTTGTGCCAATTCTCACGTGCTGCTGGAAAACATTAAGAAAGTATGCTTTAACATTTAATAGTTTAAACAAAAGGGTCATGGATTGTTCTGCGGGGGAAAAGTGTGTCCACATGACAACTTTCCAACAACTGACAACCTCAGATGAGGTGGAAAAATGATTGGCAACATACACTAGACTACCCTCTTACAGTATACTTCCCTCACTATAGGATTTACGCACACTGGGAGGGCAGTGTGGTGAAATTTGCACTGCCACTGCCTGTGCTGTACCTGTTCTGTGGACAAAAGAGGCCTTCAGTTTCCAGTGATGTCAATCTGGCACCTTTCACGAGCACTACATTCACTTTAAAGGAAAAAAAGTGAAGTTAAAAAGAACCAAAGGAAATCAAACCAAATCTTATTTAAATAACTCAGGCTGTGATACAAATTATTAAGAGCAAGATGTTTTTAAGGTAAGGCTATTACTTTGCTAATAAGCCTTTACTCCAACACCTCTTGTTAGCCTTGTTTAGTATCACAGTCTGAAAGTTATTTAAAATGGACAAGGACAAAAGGGACAATCCTTAAGTTTACACATCTTGAAATCCGAGTATTCTCTTATATTCTTATTTTACTGGTATATACAATTAATGCTGTATTTTCAATTCTGACCTGAGCCACCAGTTACAAAACCATTTCTATTTCAGGTTTCATGCCAAGTTTAAGTTCCATTGATCCAGGATCACTGATTAAGAACTGAAAAAACCTACACATTTTTACTTGAAAGAAAAAGTATACCTGTAACTGGCCATTTAGCGAGCTCAGGTCCTCAGCTTTTTTCTCCAATGACTGCACCCAGACTTTCCGTTTCTGTCGGCATCTGGAAGCAGCAGCCCGGTTTCGCTCCAGGAACTTTCTTCTTTTCTCATCAGGGTCTTCATTGGCAGCTCTTCTTCACCGACCACCTGTATTTGGTGTTTGTGGTGTAGGCTGAGCTGGTGATGCCTGAAAACAGTAAAAAGTATTAAAGTTATCAGTATAATACTATTAATGACTTATGCTACAGCACTAGTATAAGTACACGTCACGTCTTGAAAAGAGCATTCACAACATTTCTGAATACATTCAGGTTATACATATTTCTTTTGTGGAAAGCTATATCATTTAACTCAACACCTATGTTTTAAAATATTTTACTGTATTTACACTCCTTACCATGTTACATTAATGTAACATTTTAATCATGGGTCTAGCTTTGGTTTAAAATTGCACTAAAAGAAGCCACTCACTTCACTGTATTTGGTTTGTGGTGTAGGCTGAGCTGGTGATGCCTGAAAACAGTAAAAAGTATTAAAGTTATCAGTATAATACTATTAATGACTTATGCTACAGCACTAGTATAAGTACACGTCACGTCTTGAAAAGAGCATTCACAACATTTCTGAATACATTCAGGTTATACATATTTCTTTTGTGGAAAGCTATATCATTTAACTCGACACCTATGTTTTAAAATATTTTACTGTATTTACACTCCTTACCATGTTACATTAATGTAACATTTTAATCATGGGTCTAGCTTTGGTTTAAAATTGCACTAAAAGAAGCCACTCACTTCAAAGAGTTAAATTTGTATGACATTTCCATTTGGCAACGGAATAAAGCCTGGAAGCAGTACTTCTTTAGATGGACTCTCTCAAACATTTTTTTACCAATTCTGATGACACAAGTATTTACAAAAGGTAAACTCTAAAAAAACCTCTTTTACTCAAAATAGCTTTTAAAAGTTACATTTAGCGGGAAATAAATTTTCTGCTTTTGACCCTTCCCACAAACCTAGTCACAACTGAAATACTACACAATTGTTTATGCCCAATGTATAGAAGCTGTTTGACAAATGCTGTCAATGCTGATACTCACTGATCCCTGATCTCCAGATGGCAATTTCCTACTTACTGATGCGTTCCCCACCACTGCATACCAATTTCCCTTATATCCACCCACATATTATGACAGGATCAAAATATTTCAGTATTTTAAATTTATATATTATACTCCTTTCATAGCTGTATACAGACCCTAGGCAAAGACCTAATGAATTATGATAACAATATAAAATGGATTTAAAAACCTTTCAAGTGATAGGACAGACAGAATATAACTGTCTCCACAACATATTCACCGGTGCACCTGCACATTCAGTCTAACACAGTAAGAAAGTTTTATTTTTAAATTAAAAACTGCAAACACATATCAGTTGGCATATCGATTTAGCATAAATTCTGGATAGCCAATAATAAAAAAACCCTGGGAACTCAAATCAGCCTTTTAGGAATGAAACACTTGCAATTTTTTTTTTTTAAATCCTAATTATAAAGTAACCACAAAATAACCAAACAGCAAGCTTTTCATCTTGAAAATTCAATGCTATGAAAATATTCTTTTAAAAAACTTAAGGTAGTATGGGAGAACAGCAGCCTTAAGAAGGAGGTAATTTTACAATGGGTAACTTTTTTCCTCTTTTTGCTCCAAAGATACTTGTTTTGATACATTATTTGATTTCACTGGCCAGTCTAAGAACCTAAGGGCTTTCACTGCAGATGCAGGTCCTTCAGGTTCTGGGCCAAGTATGTAGCTTTTATAAAGTTGGTATTATGGTATGAATTCCAATTGGTATTATGGTATGAATTCCGAAAATACTCTTAGAGATTTTTAAAAGCATTTTGAAAACACATTCCAACAAGTTTTTTTTAAGGAGAAGAGCAGCAATCCTCCAGGATTCACCCATAGAAGTATCTCTTTCCCCCAGCAGTACTCCCACTTCCAGTTTGACTCGACTTCTTGTCCTTTATTCCCCTGTTCTCATCTATCCTCCCAAAGGGACAGCACACCATTCCTAAACTCAGAGCCCCCCTTTTAGTACCTGGGATTACACAGTACACTTAATCACACAGCTAAGACTCTTCTTGTGGCAGCCCGGTAGAGACCCTTCAAGCAAATTAACATAAGCATGATGCCCAATGCAGTTAAGAAAATTCTTAAGTGTTTATGATCTAAAATATTAAACATGCAATATAAATAAAAAATAAAAGCACTTATTTTTTTCAAATATATATTAAACAGTTGTACAATTTTCAGTTACCACAGAATTTCCTGTTAATGCGCTCCAGTAATCAGGAGGACTTAGTTCTAAATTTGAGCAGATAGGTAATACCTATTTTGAAATTATCATCTTGGATAATACATTTTAGAAGCATTTAAGAACATGTAAGAACTATACACATTTTACTGCTACAGAACGATTGACTCCAAGAGGAGTCTGTAGCTCATGTTAACCTCTATTTTACAAATCAAGAGTAAAGAAAAAAAAAGTTTTTTGCAGAACAATGAAGGGGCCAGGAAGTACATGTCCACTCTGTTGTCATACCGGTGTTTCAGTTGTTGAAGTTGCAGGTTGTTGTAGTGATTGTGGTCGTGGTTCCTCTGACTGAGTCCTAACCAACCCACTTGGATGTCCCTTGGCAGTATCTCCATTTGTTACCTGAGGGTGCTGCTGGGTCAAGGCTGCTTTCAATCTCTGCAAGCAGAAAAAAAAAAAAAAAAGAAGGAAAAAAAAAAGGAACTATTCTATCATGCTAACTTGAGGAGTTAGTAATGATTTATATTAGTAGTTACTTCCATTTTGGAAACAGGAGCTCCAACTCTAAAATAGCTGTTTCTTTTTAGAGGCTTTCAACAGTGATCTAGGCATATACCTACTAATAGGTGACAATTTCTTGCAAGCATGCCAATAGCAATGAGGCTTTACATAGGATCTCAGAAAGAGAAGGATGGTAAGCTGTATGGAGAAGTAAACAGAAAGTCTCCTTCGTGATGAACTGTGCCCAGAAAGAGATGACTGGAAGGCTGTGAACAAACAGTTGCTGAGGCTGGTATTACACAAGGCACAGATCAGAAAGAAAACAACCACACATGAGGGAAAATAGGTAAAAAACAGAACACAAATTTCTTTCCATTTTAAAAAGTCCGGTGTTCTCTATCCATTTTTAAACAGTTTGTTACGACTCCACTTTTTCACGGTCTTTACAAATACTCACCTCTACAATTCTTCCTATGAGTAATTATTATATAAAAGCCAAGGTCTTTGCTGAAACATCTCAGTAATGCGCAAAACAATAACGACCTTCAGGTTGTTTGTAAAGATTAGCTTTTATTTATATAGAAATATGCAAGGTAACTGTTACAGCATGCTATTTTACATTAAAAAATTGCTAAAATGTTTGAAGTTCTTCCTTTATTGCACACAGCCACTACGAAGAACAGTAACTTCGAATTTCAGCTGTATGTAATACATTCAAGAGTTACTGACAACTTGATAGAGTATTTTAAAGCATTTTATTGAATGTCTTTTGAAAACTATTTCACCCAACTTTTGGTGGAATCTATTAAAAATATAACAGATAATATATTCTATTTACAACAAATTCTTAATCTTAAGTGATAAAAGGTCATACTAACTTTCAGTAGATACAACTGCTTGTAATTCCAGATTCTTTCTTAAAATTTCATTAATATTGTGTAATTTATCATGAAATTCTCTGTGTTACTTAAGAATTTACCTTACTAGATAAGTGGTATTAAAGAATGTTTTTCTACTCAGCACTGGGTTTGTAAAGAATCTAATACAAGTTTAAGAAAAGATTAATGACTTAATACATGACAGTTTATGAAAACTCTGATAACTTGTATCATCATATTTTGGAATACGAACAAAGTATTGCCAAAGTACTAATATAAATAGAATGTCTTAAAAACGCTGGAGCTAGGCTGCATTTGGCCAGCTCAAAATACGCAGAAGACTTCGCATCTAAGTATGTAGATATTCTCTATAAACTATAGTATCCAATGTCTCTCAATAATTAAGTCATTGGAATATAGGGACAGCTCTCTCCTACCTTGCATGGTGATAGGCTTTCCTGGATCCTATTTTACAATTGGAACAACAGACTGCAGATTACCTCCATCAGAACTGCAAAAAATCTTCAGGTCTGCAATATGGCAAGTTACATCAACTATCAAATCCATATAGTTGGCTGTAGCATCTAACCACCACCAGCAGATAGCCCATTTGAGGGCTACAAAGAGAACTGAGAAACTCCAACACTCCTCTGCTGGCTTGCTTTTACGGAATATTTAGCCAGTGACTCCTGTAGTAAGTCTCTTCCGTAGTGACTGCTCTAGATTGAATGTAACAGCACACGTTACCCCAAATAGGGACCATTAAAGTGTACATAAAAATTCAGCGTTAGCAAAGTTCTGTTCCCCACCTCATTTTTGTATCAACTTTAAGTTTCCCGGAATGAAGAAGGTGCTTTCAGAAAAGTACACAAGACAAATTCATAGCGATTTCCCCAGTGCTCAGCTCTAACAAAAAGAATTTAGGATAGCTGCAGGCATTAGGGCAGGATGACAAAAATTTTTAAGATAACTGCCTGTACGCCTTAGTATAGATACAGCACTGTGAAAATCCTAAGCCCTTCAGTAGTTGTTTTAACTCCTTTACAGCATTAAAACAAACTCAAGAATCAACTTGTACCTTCCTAATTCACCTTGGAAAAACAAGCTAACAAAAAAATTTCAATCCCTGTTTCCAGCTAAACAAGCGGAGAAAGACCGAAGTGTTTTCTAATTGTTGAACTAAAATTACTAAAACCAAACTCTATGATCTAATTACAACAATTGAAAGGTTGATAAGATGATTTCCACTCTGCCCCGCCTTCAAATTCTGACTAATCTGGGTCATTAAATGGTAAAATTTTCTAAGCTACCACCAGGACAACCAGGGAGACACATCATTTCCAAATCACTTTTTAAAAAATATTTTTTAAAGAAAGTAGCGAGTATTTAATGTTAGTATGACAAATTTATCTGATATTCTTTCCGTAAGTTATTAACATCAGTCTTTTCATTTGTTATCTGAATTACTTTAGAAGTATTTCTTGTATCATAACTTGCTGTTTAGCAGGGTGTGACAAACTTTCAGGAGTCAAAATCAAGACAGTAGTCACAGGACAAATTAGTTGTAATAAATTAGTTACAATGTGTCTATTTTAACTTCTGCTGAGGTTTTAAAGGGTACGCTCTCTTTTATTTCAAGCCATTATACTAGGAGGTTGTATGTGATAACAAGCTAACTTCTGATTTTCATGGCAGTGGAGCATAAACATTTATACAGTTTGTAGGGTGTATGGCCAGAGTGTCTAATCTACTCTGCTCATGATTGCATGAGCAAATCTTGATGTAAGCATCCTCCACAAAAATACCACAAAACAATAGTCTATAAACTCCTAGAAATGCTTTGTAGTGTTTGCTTGAAGTCAGTTACTTAAATAAAAAGTTTCACTAGCATATCCATTTTCTTAGTGAAACAGAGCCCAAGTTCAGAAGATTTGGGAGATGAAACAAAACTAATTAGGTTTAGTTTGTTTTTTTAATGTGCACATAAGGCAAGAAACTATTATTGTCTAGCTCCATTCTTTCTACTTCTGCATTTCTGTGTTAAAGAAAAATTTGCAAAGTTAACCTAAAAAGAAAGGAAGTTCATGCTATTTTACATTTAATTTGAAAATGGCAGTAGAAAGTGAAGGAAATAGCACAATCCTATCTACATTATAGAAGATCTATCATCAGGCACAATAGATGTGCAAACAGTCAAAGTAGGACTTAACTTTCCCTATTGTAATGCTAACATTTAAAAAGTAGGACTAACTTTCCCTATTGTAATGCTAACATTTAAACATAATTTTGTAAATTTATACATAAACAAACTCCTTTTGAAAATTACATTGTTAAATGTAATGTACTGTGGAAACAGAAAATAATTGTTTTTAGTTTTATATTACAGAGTTTAAAAGTTGAAATTAAAATAATTATGATTAAAATTATCCACAAATGCAGAAATATAATGAAAATCTGAGGAATATCTACAGATTTTCACAAGGAGATATCCAGCTCATGTATTTAAAAGGTTTCATATTTTAGAAGGCAATGCTGGAGTAAAATACTGTATGTATGTCATACTTCCTGTGAGTAGTGAGACAGTTACCCCAAATACAATGAGAATCTCAGTTTTAAAAATGAAGTATATTGAAACAAGTATTAGAATAAATGTATATAAGCATTATTATGTGGGGAAACCTGATGACAACCAAGGTTTGTTTGATATTATTTGGTTATTAGAGGCAAACTAAAAGTGGTATTTTCAAATAGCTTAATAGCTTTTAAAGTCTTTATTAGCAAGGTTTTATTGTTCACATATATCCGTGAAAACAAATCCTCACCACATCTGTAAAAATTTGGTAGGACTAGATCATTCCATCAAGAGCTCACAGAAAAGATAATATTCTCCAGAAACAATTTGCGAAAAACTCAGATCCATATTTCATATCTGCCACAAAAGCTCATCAGAGTAATAACCCTCCTTCTCCTGGGTGTTATCCTACCATCTGCTGCTCTATTACTTATCTTTATTTTGCAACTAATTAACAGCATAATCTTCTAAATTCAGCAAGTTAATTATCATTATTGTGGTCTTTGCAGCATCATCAGTCCTTATGAAGTCTTGTCTCTCCACCCCTAGAGAACATATGAAAATGAAGTAGGTTGTGAGAGGGTCTGTTTCTTTAGAGTAGGCTCATTAGGTGTTTGCTGATTAGCTCGGCATGCAGAGAGACAGGTCAGAAGAATTCTGCTGAACACAAGGTCCCATGCCGGGCTCCAGCAAGTTAATGTCGGTTTCTGAACATTTGCCAAGCTGCCCTCTGTCACTTCTCAGTAGAAGCCTCCTGCAGAAAGCCTACTGGTCGCCCACTGTGTGCAAGGTATTTCTCAGATTGTGACAAAAGGTTTTATATGGGTAGGAGGAGACGGAGGGAAACATTCAGTGTTAAAGCAATTTTTAAGTTCTTCAGAAACTTCTGCAATCCATGCAGAAGGGTCTGAACATTAAGTTTGCATCCACAAGCTGTACACGCAAAAAAAGGGTGCTTTACAGCTAGGAGTAGCTCATGGCTCGCATTTCATATACGGAAAGCATACTATTACAGATCTTCTCACAAAGAGATCAGAAGCAATTCTGTAATATTTAGAATCATGCATCCTTATCTTTGTAAGGAAGTATTTTTGTTTTGTTTTGGTTTTTTAAACACAGCTATTACATCTACTTCTAAGCCTCTCTACATTACCACAAAACTGACTTATACATTTGATTTTACTTAAGTATGTGGAAGTTAGTTTCTTTAGCATAACAACAAATATGGAGTCACATCAGAAAAACTAACAATTTATATTAAGTGTGCCACAGAAATCTGAAACTAATTTTCACTCCTGCTGAATGTCATTCTCAGTACAAGATACAGGGATATTTTTTAAAGAATAGCAGTAAAAGACAGCTTGTGTCTGAATAAAATCTCTAGTCATATTTCACTTCAGTTCTACAAGCAACAGGAGAAAAAGGATCCAAGAATGTTCAAAACTATAGTAACAGTGCCTTTCACAGGTGTGAATGGAGCAGCTATGTTCACTACAATAACTTCATTATTGGACAATAAAATTAAAATGTAATCTAATTTCACATAATTATCCCGTAGCACTGAAACACATACAGCACTGTATATGTTTCAGTGCTGAAGTAGACACATATGATTGTGCTTAACACACTCTTCCACTAAATTTTAGCTGTTTCAGTTGAGAGCCTCTTGCAATAATGTCACCAATCATAAGGATTTGGCTCACTGCATAGCCAATTGTTTAATTTTTGTCTCTCACAGCTTTTATTTCATTTTTCTTTTTTTTTTTGTTTTCCTCCCAGTCATTATTCCTTGCAGTTGGTATACATTTTTCTATCTGCTATTTCACTCAGTGAACCTGTTCTCACATGCACCTGTCCCTCTATGGAATTCCCGTGATCATTTAGTGTCAGGCAACTTAAACGGTAACCAGAGAAAAGAGCATTTCAGCAAAGAACCGAGTTCTAGAAGTGACATCTCAGTAACTCACTTCACGTGAATAACCAAAACTGCCATGCTGAAGGAGTTTTGACACTTCAGACTGAAAACTTTATCAAACATAGAAATAAATACACAGTTCTGATTATTATGCATTAAGCTTGGACACTCTAATCTAAAAACACTTTCAAATGTCATTAGGAGAGCCCATTTACAAACTAAAAGTCTCCAAAAGCTGTCCATAGTGGGGGAAAAAAATAACCAGCAACTATATTAGTTCCCTTATCTTTAAAGGGTTTTAAGACTTCTAGGATAGCTGCAGAAAAATTTTAATTGTGTAATAGGAAGGCATCCTATGCCCATTTCCAAAGATGTCTTCAGCCAGTTATTTTAAGCTTTAGCTTCCAGAAATCAAAATGTCAGTTTGTTTTACTAAAGTTCATTCATGATTTTATATAAAGAAATATATGATGCTCTATGTACAATTTGGTATATGCAACTCATAAGGAAACAACAGGCATTGATCAAAATAGAAGTGTGTTGTTTTCACATTAATAAAAATATCGAAATTAAGTTCCCCAAATCCATATTTAAATAATTAAATTCCCTAGCATTAGGAAATAATGGCACTACAATCTCTAATTTGATTTTTATCAAATTAGTTCTCATCTTCACTTAAAAAAAAAAAAAGGAAGTCTACACAACAGTAGCCTTTTGTAAACAGGTAAGAGAAAAATAAATGATTGAGATGAGGAATGAAATCAGAGCACAAAGTGCTTTTCTTATTACAAAGCTCTAAAATACGTTAGTTCCTTGAAACATCATGCAAGAAATGAACTGCAGAAATAGCGTCTGTAAAGAAAGGCGCAAAGCACAAACAAAGGGAAGCGCCTGGTTCCTGCCTTGGTTTGCGCCAGGTATTTCACACAAAACGTAAGGAGTTGTGCTTTCTACACAGGACAGATCTATACCTGGTAACAATTCAGCAATTTGGGGATATTGCATCTTAGAGTGACAAAGTTACTGCAAACAGTTCTTCAAGAATTTTAGTCAATCTCTGAAGTAGGCAGATCTGTGTCGATGAAGAATACCTTGAAATAGTAATGTCATACATATGATAGTAGAAAATGCAGAATACCGTATTGGGAAAGTAGGGTCTTTGAATAAAAGAAAGATTCAAACAACGATGGCCAAATGCATATATGACAAAAGCCTTTGGAGATATGAAAAAACACGTTACCTTTCCAAATTGTGCATCACATACACTACCAAACTTACTTTAATGCCTGAGGAATAGCTGCAATGTTAAGAAACTATTCGAGCATTTTTTTTATATTTGCTACATATTCTACTTCTACATTTTATAATGCAATACGCAAAAATCCGTAAGACTGCAAGGTCTGTCTATAAAGAACAACAAAAAAATTCTCCAAATAATAAATAAATAAAATAAAGCAACTATAGATAGACTTCACCCCAACATGAAGCAGAAATGTGGCTATGGCAGGCAAAAGGACACAGGAAGTGTTCCCAGTGTTCTGCTAACTTAAACATACCAGTAAATCCACAAATTGCAGTATACTGTTAATAGATGAAACATACACTGTTCAGTTATTAAATTTAATTCAGTGTAATAGCTTATATTTCAACTTTAAATGTGAACTATTAATGAAATAAAAAGCAAACAAGTAGCTGTAAAACTAAATATTAAGTCTTCTGTTGGCTTAACCAGGAACACAAGTGAAAAATAAACCTGATTACCATACCTTTGCAGAGTTCAGTACGTAGCAAGCAAAATTATTTTCAAGAGATACATGAAAAAGAAAGGATTTGGTGTCACAAAGACTTAAGTTTTAAAAATTAAATGGAACTTTACAGTTAATAAACGATCACATATCTGCCAACAATGCATCACATGGCATAGCGAGTTAGTCTTCCTGTTGGAAGCTTTTCTACATAAACATTAAGTTTCTCATTAAATTGCTTTTACTTTAGGAGTGATAAGAAATTAAGTTTTTTATTTTTGTGAATAGGCACTATATAAAAGTAAATGAGCATAAGAAATATACATAATTCTGATATTCTTGAATTCTGCTCATGCTTTATATTAAGCGACAAGAAAGAAGAAATACTGCAAATACCCTTTTTACAGTCTCACTTAAAAAAAAAGATAAGCAATCACTGAAGTGCATATATTAGCTAAATTCTAACGAGAAGACTAATGAGACTGTTAAATTTTAAGTCTAATGATCTTTGTTTTTCTTTGCATCTGAGCGATTGCTTCTTCCAACGCGAGATCAAAGTCTTCACCACATACATGTATTTCCTTCCCCCCTTTAAAGCTTTGCAAGAGCAAATCACTCAGTAATATGCTTAAAAAACTAATTTCTTGTCCATATAAAAAAGTGATTTGGAACCAATTCCTCCTGGATTTCACAAAGCAGAATTCAGTGCATGAATCTCCTGACTCTAAGGAACGTGCAATTTCTGAGAAAATAGTTCTTGTTTTCACTTTCTTACATTCTTCTCTCCTGGATTTAAGATAAATTCACCTCATCAGAGCTGGTTACATTTAAATATTTCCTCAGGTATTAAAAGATTCCTTTTCCCATTCCTAGGGGGACAAGGATGCACAGAAACAGACCTTCTTCCTTTCTGTCCTTCTCTACACTATTTTAGAAGTTGTCGTGTTCAACAGAGGAGGAAAATGAAGGAAGACCTGACAGCATTAGGAAAAGTCAGTACACTGGTGACCCGCTCTCCACAATAGTTTCAGTATTCGGTGAATGTGGTCTAGTGTGCCCACTATACTGGAATCCCATTACTCCAGAGAGCAGAATAATTAGTGTTCCCAGACTCACTGTTTTTCATATTGTGGTTTGAGGAGAGAAAATGGGTAAGGAAAGAAAGCCCACAGGTTTAGGTTGAGAGAAATGAGATATCAAAGGATGTTAAGGGCATCCTCCCATTTATCAGTATTGATGTACAAAAATATATTTTATCTAGCAGCATCTATGCATTTATCTAAGCATTTATCTTTTTTAGCACAAAGTAAGAGTCAGAAGAGGAACACTACTTCACAAGACAGATACTGTTTACAGAGGCATCTTGTAAATACATAAATAGGTTTAATTATTGTTTACTAATAGATTTTGTATTGCTTTAGAACAGTTGGAACAAACACACACAGCAAAAACAGAGAAGCAACTACCTAATATTGCAGAAAATTTTTCAAGAAATTGATTAATTCAAACTACCGCCATAACTGGATCACTAATATTTAAAAAAAAACAGAATAAACTTTCTTCTGCTTGTTTTACTCATCGTTTTCCCAAATAATCCCCAAACGCCAAAAACTGCCCCGACACAACAGAAACAACCTCCACACAAAACAATTTCCTAAGTATGTCAGTAATACATATCTAATTACAAAACTCTTGCTAAATGGACTATATTCAGTAGAGATCCTGAAAACATTTGTTAAAAAAACCTTTCTCTTTTCCTAGTTTTTTTAAGAAATATCATATCCTTTGGGAGGCAACGTATTCTGCTTCTCTAAAGGTGATGTTCACTGGTAACATGCTACTAATCTTGTCTTTCTTGCACCTAACATTTCCTATCCTCCAATACGAGGAGCAAGAAGGAGTTCAGTTAAAAAACTAGTTCATTTAAAAGAATGATTGAAAATAAGATCAAAATGACCATTAATAACAGAACTAACATAGTCTGGAATTTGAAATAACTGTAAAATAAATGCAGCTGTTATTTTTCTGTTTTTATTAAATTTGTACTTGCAGAATTTAGACTAACAAAAGAAAACTAAAGCTGTTTTAAAAAGCAATAGAATTTAATTAATTTTCTCAAGTTATTCTTCTTGAGGAATAATGGAGTTTTTCACTTACCAATTTAGCCTCAGACTGCACTGGCTGTGGGGAGGAAGGCCCTGGGATTCCTGGGATACTAGGCACCATGGTGACAGGTCTAACAAGCTGACCAGATAAAGTATAAAAATGAAGAAAACCTGAGTATGTTATCATAATAGAGAGCATATGACAGCACTACCCTCTGAAGCCAAAACAGCTATCAAGCTGCTTAAAACTAAGTTCTATGCTGCACTTATGCAAATCTGCTCCACTTTCAAATTAATATAGCATCATGCTTACTTACTGGAACTGCAGCAGGGACATGCACATTAGAATTTGTGATAGATGCAGGAATAGCAACAGGCATGGTTTGTCCATTAGGAAGATGTAACAGCAGAGGAAAAGGACCTGGAACTGGACTGAAAAAGGAATGAACTATATAAAAGAAAACTTATCCAGAGAAGAGAACAAGTTTACATATTATTTTAAATTGGTTTGTTTGTTTACAGTTGAAATGTAATATTTATTTGGAGATCAAAAAAATGAACTTAGTGATGTGGAGAACATGGAATTATATTTCACATGTAGTGAAAGTTGTATGTTTCATATGTAGTAAAGCACCACATTACACCAAAGCATCTCAAATTTGTACGTTAACTGCAGAAGCAGTAACTGAAAATAAACAAGACAAAATATTTTCAAATTCCGTAAGAAAACATTTTACTAAGATTTATGTAACTTACACTATTGGTCTGTTAGAGGATGGAGCCTGGGTAATAACAGTACTTGACGTTGGTGATGGTATTGCCTGCTGAATAATAACACTTGAGTCAGAACTCGTAAGTAGTACATTAGGAACCTGTAGCGATGCTGGACGAACTATTGTTGATGTAGGCTGTGCGGTCTGCTGCAGTGACACTTCCTGAGGAAAAACAAACTTTAATCAGTTTGTAAAATACAATTATAGACCGTTAATTCTGACTGTCAAATGAACACAGTTTGATGAAACAGATCAGAATTTCTATAACATTATGCAAGTAGAATCAGTTATACAATTAAAAACATTCAAAAAACCCCCTTTGGATGAATCATTTAAACCATCAAAGTGAAATTGTTTCAACGACAGTGATTTTAGTTTTATGACAAACCCTGCCTCAATTTATGCTAAGGCTAGTATTACTTGTAATTCAGTTTTGATCAGGTATTAAGTTTTTTTGCCAAGAAACCCACGGTGCTATCACCACCATCATGTCGACCCACACTCTAAATAAGGAAAACATTTTATGGTGGCCTTATGTACATTTTGGTTTCAGTCCATTGTTTGGGATTTAAACAAGAGAAAAGAATTTTATGGTTCAGTAAAAAGGAAAAAAAAAAAAGTGGTTTTTTTTTAAGCCTTTATCCCTTACCCATGTACTTCTCTTAACTAGAGTGCTACTAAGATAAAAATCGGAGTGTTACATTCATAGCTTTGCAAAATATATGCGTATCCTGATGCAGAAGCAATGATTTGAGCACAGAAATTAAATTTTCTTAGTTGCAAGTAAATAGTAGACAGAATTGACTATAGTTCTTAGCTTAGCAATCAGGTAAAGTACATTATCAATTAAAATGTAGTACCTGCATCTGCTGTTTCAAAACCCAGAAATGCCTTATGGTAACCAATGCCTTCCTTCTCAGAAAACCCTTGATATTGTCAGACTTCAGATTTACCTTCAGACAGGATTTTTCCAAGTTATTTATTCTTCTGATACTAGCTACTGCAATCAATGGCACGTAAAACTACACTCTTAAGACCAGCAGACTTTAGTTGCTCCACTGTTAAACCGTAATTCAAAGAGAACATCTCATACCTGTGTCATATAGGCTACATTGATTACCATTTGCTCTGAATTAAGCTTAAGTTTTTAAAATTCATCCACAAAGCTTTAAGTAATAAGGTCTTAGCTGTCTTACTGATTGTTTTCCTTTTTATACATCCATTGCAAAATGTGTGTGCTCCTCTTGAGCACTTCATAGAACTGTAAGTGGGCTGGCAAACTGTGGGCTTTAAAAAAGAAAGGACTTCAGATGATGAAATTTTCTCCCTTCAAAAGCTCAGAGGCTAGATTTGCCATCAGGACTCATTAGTTCGTTCAGGCTTTTCCCCAAGGGACCTAAAAGACTGTTTACAGTGAATGGGAGTTTTTGGAGAATAACAGTATTGAGGAAAGCAAGAATTTTTTCGTTAGTATTAATTTGGTGTATTTATAAATGTTATAATATTTGAACACGATACCTAGAATTACAGATGAGCATTCAGTCAAAAGAAGAAAACATCCAGTATGGAATTGCAGAAACAGAAAAAAAATTGGATAGAGTTGACTAATGCATATTCTTAGGACAGGATTAAACACTCCTTTGCAAATAAGGAATTTGGTGTAACAGCTATACAGATCTTATTCAGTGAGAAGAGCCACAGGGAAAACTTAAAGGAGATTGAACTGCTTGACCATGGGAAATTAAAGGAAGGCGTAAGGGGAGAATACGTGCCCTGATAATCTTCTGGCAATGGTCAATTCAGAAATTAATATTGTATCATTCTTCACTGGTTTCATCTTCACCCTTTCCTGCCTGCTGTTTGCCACTATTACCTGTCTCATTACTGTGGGCGAGGAGCTGCTAGAAAGTCCATTTCCATTGTAGGGATCTGACACAGGAACACCCATGTTTGCCCCTAACAGCCAACAGAGGTGTAAGAGCTCTTTTTCTTGTTCTCCCTTTCACCTGAAACATCTTCATACATGGTAACCACATACATATAAAAGTATACGTACAAATATAAATTTAGATATATGAACACCACAGAATAAATAGCTATGGCAAAGTAATTCTAATTCCCATAAAAAGGGAGAAAAAGACAGTTGGCTAACAGCAGCCACGGAGCCATGTGTATAGCTTTAATACAAAAATGTAAACTAACCAGATATTCACACATTCTCAACAACAGTAATGCTCTAACAGCCCCTTCTGTATGGGTTTGTGCGAGTGGCTTCTATAAGTACCTCTGTGTGTGGATGGGGAAATAGCTACCAAAATACAGAAGGCCAAGAAGAGAAGCGCTGAGAGGCAGTGCATAAAAGTCTCCCAAGAATGGATAAGCTCCAGAGAAAACCGTCCCTGTTGAATTTGCAACGATTTACAAACTCAGAACACCAGCTGAATCGGTACGCTAGCATGAACATGCTGTACAATTCAGACAACTTCCAAAACCACTGTATGTGAACAAAGACTACAGGATTATATATACACTTGATGAAAGAATGAACCCCTTGAAGGACTTTCACAGAATCACAGAATGGTTGGAGTTAGAAGCGACCTTTAAAGATCACCTAGTCCAACCCACTTGCCGTGGGCAGGGACATCTTCAGCTAGATCAGGTTGCTCAGCGCCTCGTCCAACCTGACCTTGAACACTTTCTGAACGCCTATCTAGAAGTCACTGGCATGTCAGTAAGACCTTCCTGAGACCTCTGAGCAAGCGGCTGGGATTGGCCTCCCAACTGTTGCTGCAACCAGGTAACTATGTATGAGTGAGCGAGTAAGTTATGGCACTCTGTGAATACTTATTGGCTTAATTAACGGGTGTTCTAATAAATACTGACTGTAAAACTGGGCCTCTCCCTGGCTTGATCCCCTACTAGGAAAAAGGCGATTTGCAACTTTTAAACAAAGCGCTCTATGGAAACCAGATTTCAGCAATGGTTGGAAGATTAATGTATAAAATTCTGAAATAAATCTATAAAATTCTGAAAACAGAAACCTCATATGCACAGAATTATTTCTGTGTGTTATTAAAGACAGCATTTGTGCTTTGTTTCAAGGATCAGAAACAATCCCTAACCATTAAAGGAATAACACATTTACTGACGAGTGTGTTTATACAGTTGAAAACAAAGTATTTTCAACTTCCTCTTTACTTCTTACACTAACTTGCTCTATGCTACACTCGGAAAAGTGCATGCATGTGCTAGTTACTGCAACAATGTAAGAAGAATGGACCTAAAGGAAACTGACATTTAATTAGCATATAAAAACAAAACCATAGGCACACTGGTCTGATAGAAGATACTAATTGGTCATCAAAGCATTGCACTAATGCAGTATAAATTTTGTATGAAATGAAATAGTTTGTAAATATATTCTGCTAAAGAACAGGAAAAATAGAGATGAATTTGCAATCATGAGATTAAGTCAAAACGATCTTACCTTTACCCACCTTTACAAGAAAGACGTTTAAGCCCAAAGATATTAAAAACTTATTAAAAGGACCCTTCCAACCCTTCTATTCTTGAAACTAAAAACCACTGAATTGGAAAATATTTTACAGAAGAGGATAGTTACTTTATTTAAGAAGTGTTTTCAGAGATGCATAGTTGCAAGTATTTTGCATTTAATAGCAAATATCATGCAATAACTTCCTAATGCTATCAATGAATACACAGAATTCTCTATACAGAAATGTAGATGGCCAGAACTAATACTGTAATTGATTATTACTGTAAGAAAACAATTGGTGTTAAAATAATTAAGTTAGGCAATTAGCTATCTGACAATAACTAAGCAACCTGTGAAACTGTTGAGGGTCACCCTTTAAAGCACTGTTAATAAGCAACTATGAGTTTGAAAGCTCTCAAAGAATAAATTAGGTTTCATTTGCTTATTATTTTAAGGTTAAAAGGCTTTATATACTTCTAATGATATCTTGGTCTATTCAAAGCAGAATATCAACTCTTACTGAAGCCTAATAGAACTCAGGGAACTCTCGGAAAACTAGGAAAAGAATTAAGCATAATTTTTTAAGAGTCTCCAAGAAATTCCTTTGACAACTACAAGGAAAGTTAGAACTGTCTTGCACAAACATTAACAGGCTGTAATCATTTAAGGCTACTAAAATATATTCAGCCAATGAAATGGTTACAGTGGCATATATATTTTAAAACCAGCTATGCCCTGAAAAAAAACCCCTTCCCTCCTTCAATACATCTATAGAAGGAGAATATAAAAATCTAACTGAGAAAACAGCAACACTCTGCTCACATTTCTCAACTTCTGCAGACCACATTCAGCAGCAGCACACTCCAAGCAGCACCCTCATCCTTGCTCAGCTTGTCTCTACAATCAGACATGAGAACAGCATTGAGCAGCAGCAGCTTTTCACTTCAGCACTGTTACAGTGACAACACTGAAATTACATCATGAATGAGACAAGTTTATAAGTACTGCCAAGCATTGAGATATAATTTTCACTTGTAATGATGCTAATGAGATACTGAACCACTACTGTATAAAGACACTAATATTATCTCCCGCCAAAATTAGAGTACTTAGAATAAATATTTGCAGCGAAAAAAACAAACTAACCTCTGAAATAAAGAAGAAATGAAACAGAGAAGACTTAAGATTTGGACTATGGTTTGCTTAATCTAAGCAGCTCTTTACATGTATTCCTTTAAACAACTTTTACTATTTTTGAGACTACATGATTGCCTTGATTACCTATGATTACTCATCCTTGCTAACTAATAAAACTCAGCAAAGCTTTGTAAAGACAAATCTGAATTGAAACTCTTAAACTTGTGTCACACACTTAAGGCTCTTACACTGGTGCCTGTTGGCAGGATAAGAGAAGGGGTGCAAGTTGAAACCAAAGAGGTTCAGACTGGATCCAAAGAAAAATGCTTTCACCACAAGAACAGCCTGGCATTGGAACAAGTTGCACTGAGAGGTTGGGCAGTCTCCCTTCTCAGAGGTTTCAAGACCAGACTGCGTAAAGCCCTGAGTAACTTTGTCCGATCTCAGAGCTAACCCCTGCTTTGAGGAGGAAGTGCGACCAGGAACTTCCTGCAGTCCTTTCCAAGCTGAATCACCCAGTGATCCTAAAAAGTCCTGCTCATTTCTGGGAATAAGGTAGCCAAGTCCCTCAAATGCAGACTGCCCACTGAAGATGCACATAGAAAAAAGACTGACTGGAGTAACCATATTGCTTTATTATGTTCTGCTCCTAATATTTTTATTTATTGAAGTAGGAATAGAAATAATTAATTTCACTGATTGTGCTTCATTTTCTGTTCTTCAAGAGAACTCCACATGATGAAAACACTGCAAGTCACGTATCAAAGTTATCATTACTATTAAACCATTTATTTCTTCTTTAGAGCAATAGTTCTAAAACTGATTTGACTGCAACATCCTCTAGTGACAGACAATACCTCAGTCTTCTATGGGTATTCAAGTAAACACTAAACAAGCAAATGCCCAAGATCACCACTTTTAAACATACTGCTATAGTCTAAGGAGTATAAAATTTGAAACAAAATTATCTGGTGCTTAGCTTTGAAAGACAGCCCATTCAGCCCTGTACATTTGTGTATAACATCCCTTGCTGTTCTACAAAACAATTTATGGTAAAACATAGGGTAAACATAAAAATGTACACATGAAAAGTCTCAAACTGTTGACATTATTTAAAAAAAAAAATTCAAAGAAACTGAACTTTCTTTGCTTTTTAATGAATGATGATGCATAAAACAGAATAAAGAGCCCCTTTAAGCCTTTTCTAACATAGCACGAATATTAAATTTTATTTCCTTTCTGACTTTACTGGATGGCCAGTGTGAGGCAAAGAAATAAGTACGGTGAGCAAAGCTAACTAAATAATTGAACAAATTATAAAAGAAAGAAAGTACATATCCACAGGAATACGGCAAATGAAAATTCTTTTCCTTTCAACCAGCTAAGTAGCGTGGCTATCATCATGTACAACAAACTTATAGATCATCAGAAGATTCGAAAAATGAATTAAAAAAAAAAGGGTTCTGACCTTTTCATCATTGGTAGTAGACTCTGGATGAGGTAAGGGACTATCTTGATGAGTTGTCTCTACAACAGAAGGTTCTTCAATTTTATTTCTTATAATTGGTGTTGCAAGAGGAGACAGATCTAGAGGCATCTAAGAGCAATGATGTAAAACAAAATTACTGAATCTCTAAAAAATTAAAATATGCAAGAAAATGTAAGCAACTGAAGAGAAATATCAGCCTTATAACAACAGGGAGGTGCTGATGTTTGGAAGATCTTGATGCAGATGCATTACTAGTCAAAGCTATTTTTCCAGCATCTGCATGAATACCAATCTTCAGTAACACTTTGTCTTTCAACACCAATGTCACACTACGTATTTTCTTCTTGAGAATTAAAAACACTCTTAAAGTTTTCTTTTCCCAAGAGTCACAGGAAAATTATAGCTGAGGAAGGACTGTGTTACACTTAAAAATTACAGATAAAGGAAGGTATTATCCTTCTGTAAATTATTATATCACATGCCACAAAGCACAAAATCCTAACTGCATTTCCAAATTAATAAAGCTGCTGTGGGCAATTAATTTCAAAGTTATTGCAGCAAATAATTATTGAAAAAGCAAGTTTTATAATACAACAGATATAACCACCAGGACATCTGAAATGCCACAAAGAAATTAAGTTACAAAAATACTTAAAGCATTACTATAGATTTGAAAGTCTACACTCCTGTCTAGTACGCTATCTAAATACTTCTGGAAGAAACTACCCCCATAGCTCAGCTTCTATTTATGTTCTTCCAGATGCTTTTTTTAAATTCAATTCCTAGTTTTCCTACGGAATATATTACTAATGGGCAGGGAAGACTGTTAAAAGTGAAATCTCTTTTCACACCACATCTGAATATGAAATACTAGAGAAAAAAACCTAAATATCAACCCCCTAGAAAGTGTGCTATTATGGTAAATTTTTCTACCCCTTGCCATGTTTGTTTATGTATATTAATCAACCAGAGATATGGCAGGACTGTGTTTCTTCTCATTACACAGAAGGCAGCTTGGAAAATTAACATCAATTAAAGAAATTGTTAAAATATTTAAAATATTTTGCAATACCTATAACCTCCTCCAAGGTAGTGGTGAGTTACACAGAAAATACGGTATTAGTAAATCCAGAATCGTCATTACCATATGTAGTGTTTTAAGAACAGTTAGCATAGACCAATTAAAAAAAGAAAAATTAAAAAAATCATGACTTGTTATAGTTGCAGTAACGAAACAAGGGTGAGGCTTTGTCAGGAATGGATAATAATCCATCCTATTCACAAGTACCTATTAAAATCTTTACTGAAACAAAGAAAATGCAGACACTGATTCTGCAAAATCTGTATATATGAGTATAAAAAGGTATTTTTTATCACTGCCCATGGAAGTCAACCAAAGGCAAAATTATTCAAAGTGGGCATTGAACAAATTTTTTCATTTGCAGAAGTGTTTAAATGTTTGGGCCCCTAACCAGTTATGACCGGGAAGTACTAAAATAAACAGAAGAAACCACATTTAAATGTATGGGAAGTTCCTCATAAAAACATGAAGTTGCTAAATGGATACAGTCCAAATTTTTCTTATATTTCAATCTGCACCTTAAAAAAAGTAGATGTTTAGGTTGTGATCAGTAATTTCTAAGCAAAAGTGATTTCAACACATAGCAAATATAATTATAACCAAATGACTGACACTTCTTTAAATGTAGTCAGTATTTAACTCTCATTATCATTACTCTTGATTTGTAGAATAACACCAGTATTTTAAAACTAATCAAAATAATCAGTGTTCACATACTATTCTTTTCACATGGGGTTTAGGTTGTGATCAGTAATTTCTAAGCAAAAGTGATTTCAACACATAGCAAATATAATTATAACCAAATGACTGACACTTCTTTAAATGTAGTCAGTATTTAACTCTCATTATCATTACTCTTGATTTGTAGAATAACACCAGTATTTTAAAACTAATCAAAATAATCAGTGTTCACATACTATTCTTTTCACATGGGTTTCTTGCAAATGTTTTCCTTTCTGCAAAAACTCTTTACTTTTCAGACTTATTTTTTGCTTATTCAGGGCCTAATGAAATTTCAGTCAAAGCTAATGATTAACTTCAACATATATAGACTAGATACTTAAAGAATTAAGACAAAGTCGATGTGTCCCATTATCCATGCTAACTATGGAAGATTAATCAGGTAAACTAATCTTCAGAAGAGTAATCTTAGATTTGTATTCTCTCCTTATAACATATATAAGCAGCTGGCAAATGATTATTGGTATAGTTTAGAAGGCAATATATAAATCCAAAGTTTGCTTTTTAAAATGGAATTTCTGATATGCAAAAAGTAGAAGCTCTGAGAAGAAAAAGTTTTTGAACATACTTTCTTAATGTCATCTTCAGAAGCCTTTTTAAACTCATTTTCAAAAGGACTTGCTAATTCATTGAATAAGCCCACTTCTTCACAGTTCTTCAAGAATCGTGTTGGTGTTGGTGTCTGATCTGAAATGAACAATTTTATTTTTAATTTTATTTTAAAATAGCATTTATGAACCTACTTATCGTAAATATTTTTCAGAATAAAAGCAAACAGAAAGAGATAACGTGGTTAAGAACTCTCTTATGCCTTGCAAGCAGGCTCCTTTCTGCCTTGCCCGGAGGCCAACCAGAAGGCATACTCCACCTGCTGGAGACAACCAACTGAGGTTTGTAAACCAGTAAGCCCCTTACAGTTAGTTTTGGGAGGGTATCAAAGCATTTCTTCTGTCTGTGTCCAGAAACCAGAGGGAGCTATTCTCAAGTGCCTAGTCTAGCACAGCAGATCACTTCAGTGAGCAAGCAGACTCTTTTTTCAAATAAAGATAAGGCTTACATGAAGGCTTTAATTAAAAAAAAAAAAAAAATAGAGAGAGAGAGAGAGAAAAGTGCACAGCTCATGGACAGTTTGTTTCTTTTCTTCTTCACTACTGAAAACAGTAGTGATTACTTTCAAGGGCGTGAAACTTCTAAAAGGAAGTAAAGTGTCATATCATACACAAGATTGTATTGACTCCTATGATGCCTGCATAGTCAACCTGGAATCATAAGACTTCTGGCACCCGGCTGACTACTGCATGAAGCAGTTTCAAAAAAGTCTTTCTATAAAGTTTTTGCTACTATGTAAATTCCCCTTATTTCACTATTATTATCAGGTCAAAATTAACCACATTTGCCACGAAGTTACCTGCATTTAAACCACTGTAGAGCGGTATTATGTGCACCTTACTAGTAAGCTGGCGTTTACGACTAACAAGTTCATACGCTGGCATGTGGCTGCAAAGAGACAGACACTGCCATGGTTTCATTCTCAAACACCTGATTATTTGACAGGTCCCCTGTCTTACGGTATAATTGCCAAGGATCATGGTTAGAATTTTAAAATGTATAACTGCTGGTTTAAGAGTAACAATTTTTTTGTCTGCTCATCCTAACAAATTAGCCACTTACAAGGAAAAAAAATTCTGAAAATGTCTGAAAGCCTTTGTGAAGTTCATTTAGGCTGTTCCACCACTGAAAAAAACCAGTCTGACTATAACTTTAGAATAATTAGCATGTGCTATCTTCATTCAAGAACTTTAAAATCTGTAATGCAATCAATCATCCATTGGCGATTACTTCTGATCCTGGACAAACAAAAAAGTTAGTTACAACTGACCAAGGGTATACCATGAATTCAGAGGTGGAAATACAGTAAAAGCATTTTGAATTTAAGCTAAAATTAAACAAAAAAAATTTCATCTTTCTTCTCCTATCCCATTTAAAGAATAATAATTACAGATTCATTCTTCTAATGTCACTGTAGTATGAGTATGTAAAAAACACTACATATTTTAAAATTTAAGAGACAAGTAATATAAATGAATAATTAAAACTTAAATACAGTTTAATCTAGTTACAGATCCTGTTAGGCATAGCCTTTATTAGTGTGTGTTCTTACTGAATGCTTATTACATAATTTAATCAATTATTAAAGTACTGATAGTTGAAAAATATTTAGATTATATATCCAATCCAAAAAAAAGTTACTTATAGAGAATAATATTGGCTTCAAATTCTGACAAAAGCTAATTTTGTATGAAAATATTGCCTAAGCACACATTGCAGACAGCTATAGTGAAGAAAATGTTTCATATCCTCTTAACATACGTCTATGCATTATGTACAAAAAATACATAAAATGTATGCCCATTCCAGGAGAAAAGTGAATAAACTAGTTACAAAAGTATATACTAACCAGCCACAATGACACTATCATTACGAGCCGGACCAAATTTCAGTGTCATCTCATGTTTATGTTTATGGACAGCCAAATGATCCTCATTGGTAAAACGCTGCAGCAGAAAGTTTTAAGAAATAGTTGTAATTTTGAGTGTGAACAAAGTAAATGCAATTCTACAGAAAGTAATTTTTACAACACGTAAAACTATCATTACTACATTAACAGACAACCCTCTTAGGCAGATGTATCTTGCTCCTTGGTCAACAGTACCAAGCAGAAATATTATAAAACTCAAATGATGTTCATAGTAACAAAACAGTAATGATATCAGGGAAATGGTCATGTAAGGACCTGCATTCATCAAAAGTCCAAGATAAAATTTCAGAGTGCTGCAGACTTCATCAACCGTTAGCAAACTGCCATTTGCTATACTAATGGATCTTGACAGTATTTAGCAATTGATTACCACTATCTGATTTCTGTATTGTGTGTATTATCACAATAATGAGAATTGATCTGTAATCACAAACACAGACTTCACTGTATTTAATAGCGTAAAAATAAAGTATAGGTCCTGCCCCTGACCATTTACTATATAAAATAAGAGGCAGATAGAATGGGAAATACTGGAACAATGTCAGACAACTGAAAAGCTGTGAATGAACTAAACTTACCAGCACTTTAAAAATCTCTCAAATTTTCAGCAGTATGCCAGTTTTGTGCATACTTCCCCCCAAATTTGGGGCACATTCTATAAAAAAAGCAGTAAGCAGAAAAACTAGGTGCTGTAAAATAGATATTCTTACTTTTACTAATTTGGAATTTGCTATGCACCTGTAATTGTGGGTAAAGTTAGTGTTTCAATTGAGATAATCTAAGAAAATGTTTCCCAAGATGCAGGTTTCTAAAAAGAACACATTTTACAAAACATTCAAATTCTTACTTTACTTTGTGAACATTTGAGTCCCAAGTTATGTTTCTGATTATTCCTCAATAAGTCACTCCACATGTATCTTGTAACAGATACACACCAAATGTGTGTCATCTCTCAGAAAACAATACAGAAAGCTTAGTTGACCTCTGAGTACAGTCATCCGGAATATTTCTGAGAAAGGACATGTATGTGTGGAGCTGAGAGGGAAATTAAAAATGCAGGATCGCTGAAAGACAGAGTGATACAGGCCAGGCACTTTTTTGTTAGAACTCTGTTGCCAAAGGTTCCAAATGCCCAGCTCTCCGTAGCTCCTGTGCCTTATGTCTAGATACAGCATAAGCCAGAAACTTTGGTGTTCTATCACACTAAGAGACGTAAGTACATCTCTCTGTCCCCACTATGTGATGGACAGGCTCCTTCAGAGGGAATAGGATCCCCAGATCCTGACTCCCTCTCTCTATTCTACAGTATGAGCTGGCATCTGGAGAAGCCTTGCCCATTTTCAGGGACATGAACTTCTCTCTTCTCCTTCACTGGAATCAAGCATAGCTGTAGCCCCATGATGCGTCTTCTATGAGAATTAGTTGCCAAAACACTTCTGACAGAGCTTACATCTAAACGAGATTCAAATAGGATGGGGACAAACGTGTTGCTTAGGAGAAGGCAGTCCTCTTCTGTTACTTTTGATGTCTCTGAACATATTAGCCATAATAAGAAATATTAGTCCTTTCCCGCTTTAAATACAGAAGGCTCCATTAATATAACGTTAATCATAGAATCATAGAATCATTGAGGTTGGAAAAGACCTCTAAGATCATCGAGTCCAACCGTCGAATGCTGTCATTCATCATAAAAAACGAAGTTTTCAGAATAAAAATGAAAATATTTTGAACTAAAAATCCAAATAAATCCAAGTGCACTAATACAATGAAAAAAATTCAGCTTGTTTAAGAAATTAATTCTATATAAAGGATTCAGGGATGTCCATCATGCAGCAGATAATGCAAATTCATTTATTTTCAGGTTACTAAATTAAAGTGTTAAGACAGCTTCCTTTTAAGCAACCATCTGCTAAAACACTCAATAATATTTTTACTTTTCTACTCACATTCAGCTCTATACCTACTAATGCTATTTAATAGAATACATTAAACCTACAATAGGAATTGAAATACATTTTGTGGCATGCATACTATTAGCATCTTCCTATAAACAAAAATATACATAAATAAAAATTATGCCATTAAATATTTGCAGTCACCACAGTTGTGAATATTAGTGACAAGCAAGCTTCACAATGAGCTCCCCACTAACATTGAAATATTCTGAAAAATACAGGTTACCTGATATAAATTAGGATGTTTCTTGATTTATTTATTTTTTTAATGAAAGCAAATAAAGCAGGGCTAACAAATGAAATTGTTTTCAGCTCAGAAAGGGTAATTTAATTAGTTTTTTTCTTCTATGGATAGCATTTGCTGAATAAACACAAAAAATGGTAGAAATTCTTGCTGTCACCTGCTTTTCAGCAAAACATAGATATTTTCTACCCATTATCATACATCCCCTTTCTTCGATCCCCATAACTACGTTTCACTGTTTTACTTTTATTTGATCAATGTTAACAACTTCAAGCCAGACCATTACCTGGCCACATCCAGGGGCAGTGCATAAAAAGGGTTTGTCATCACTCATATTCCACAGGTCGTTGTGCTACCTGTATCAAAATGAGAACGGAACAAATTTTACAAATATTGCAACAAATTATCAATACATCAACATCCACAGGATATTTTAATATTCCATGGGCAAGAATTTCTGCCTTTTGGCTATACTGAGAATCTAAATACCTGGGATTCAAGTAAAGTCTGGATTCCAAGCTCTGTCAGGAAGGTACACAAAACCCAATAGAGACATAGTAGGTTTTGAACATACACCTCAATAGGAAAGGCAAGTATTCATACATAACATGACTAATTGCAAAAAGTATCTGAAAACAGTAAGACAACTTGTTACTGAAATAAAAATACATTGTAATAACGATCCAATTCCCACAATTAAAAAAAGAACAAAGCAGCAGACAATACCGAGTATTCAAGGATATAGTGCCAACAGATGAGAAGGGGTTGGTTCCTTAGTCCTTTCATAATCATTAAAGCTCATCTTTAAAGATAAGTTAGCAGACAGCCCTTTATGTAAACTGTTACAAATTTAACTACGAAAACATGTACTTTAGTAATGTTTCAGCTATACAATTGAATTACCAACAGGCTAAAAAATATTTAAGAAAGAAGTAAGAGATATTAATTATATTTTGTGTTGTTTTGCATACTCACCACACATACTAATACACGTACCTGCCAGATTTCACATATAAACCTGTTTCATAGGGCAAACTATCATATCCTCCTTTTCATGGCAAATGAACTGTAATTGAAAGAATATATTAATTACTATGCACGCTAAACATGTAATAATACATGATTTTGTAAAGTTAAATGATATAATGCCCACTATTCACCCATGAAACACAACAGTTTTTCAAAGAAATGGTTTACTTCAACACATCCTCTAATTAGTTATGCCTTCTCTCAGACAGAGAGATGCTTCTGCTCTTTCATCCTGCAAGCACAGAACATCGCAAGGTAGCATCACTCCGCTTCAGGAAGAGAACGAGGGACACAGATGGGATTGAGCCAACCTGTGCTGGACGATGCATAAAACTAGCATGTGGATGCTGTGACATCAATGACAAAAAATAGTAACGTTCTGGTACAATGAACACATAAAATCAAGATATTGTTGTCACATCACTAAACCCAGTAGTGATGAGCAACTAATCTCAACACTGAAGTTACCTCATTTTAAGGTCAAGTAACAAGGAGGGCCAGGGAGGGGCCGGAGGGGAGGGGGGCAGAATGAATGTACCAAATTAGCTAATTAGCCAGGAGATGACAAGCACTCTCAACCCATCTGTGGCTTTACCCTGGAGGAAATACATTCATCTTTAAATATGAGTATTTGTATGGGGATCTAACAATGTTAGTTCTGAACACTGCTTAGCTTGATGAAGCAAATAAAGATGAATAAACATGTCTTTATGATTAAAGATCATAAGCAGAATAAATCCATCTCTCCCCCAAGAGGCTGGTCATGAAAAGTTGCAAGGCTTCAGAAACTAACCATCCTAAGAATGTATACTTCTGGTACACCATTTAGCACTAGACACAAGACAGATCAAGTAAACATAAGCAAATCATTTAAGACTTAATACCTCAGATATCTGTAGGGAACACGCTACCTGAACCTTTTGCCTGCGCCTGTACAGTAAAAAACCTACTGTATAGACTTTTTGGATATTACTTCAAGGAGAAGGAGATCCCAGTGTCCTTGATCATGGGCACTGAATAGCAAAGAAGCAAAACATGGAGTGGAGGAGATTCCAAAGTGTCACTTCTAAATATATACGTTCAATAGAACGAGGGTACTGAGCTGACATCACAAGCCAAGAAGAGATGAATGGCTGCCAGAAACTTTAGAGTCTTTGGCACTGACAACTCAGGGAAACATTTATGTCCCAAAGAAAGGATGCCAAAGCAAATCAGGGATGGAGATTGTTCTGCTGTTCTTTGCAAAGAGTTCATAACCTGTCTCAAGTTTCTGAAGGGATGAAATATTTCTTGAACTGTTCAAACTACGAACTTGGTACTGTCACCAATGAAGAGTATTAACAAGGTTATGGGCAAGTTTGAATACTCATGACTAAGGCCTCAGGGTAAAAAATAAGGCCCTTATCAAGGAAGCTTTAGGATTACATCCTTATATTATATGGAACATCAACAGACACTTAAAAGCTATTCCATGAGCTTATTATCCTTGTTCAGCTATGCAACAGTCAGACTTTTTAAATGCAGGTTCACAACTAAGAGAGTCAGCCTCCTTTAGATCTCAAAAGGAATTTGCTCTGTTAAACCTTGATCATGGGGCACCACATGGTTATATATGGCTACAATATGCACGTTTGGATATATATTATGAACAGAAGAGTTATATCTGTATCAGAAATGTCTGAAGGTGTAAGAAACAATTCTGGGTTGTTTTTTTTTATCCAAAGGATGAAGATTTTAATTCACAAAAGTGCATGTAGGGCATTTTTTCCACTCTGTTACTATAGCGTGTTGTCAGTCTTTGACAAGTGCATAGTATCAGCCATAAAATCTACTCCATCCATTCTTCTTAGGTCATAAGCTGTAAAGGTCAAATCTGCTCATTTTCTCTTTTAAAAGAATATTACCAAAACACATATTTGCGTATGAAGTTGTTATCTGGTTCCATGTTTTGGTTTGTGAAGCCTGTAAATTTTGAATGCCTGATTTATAAACTAGAAATCAATCCTTGTGAAAAAGAAAAAAGTGTCATCCTCCTGGCAAACTTACTGGAAAAAAGTTAGAGATAAATTCATTTCCTGATCTTTGTAATATTTAACTGCAGGCCACAAGGAATTTTGTGAGGTAATGCCTTGTAAAAGGATTCCAGCTAACATCTGAGGAAAAAAAAAGTATCTTGAAGCACTGAAATTTTTGCACTTAAAAGAGAAGTTCACTCAACCATTCCAGCAAGACCTCGGGCATTATAAACCTAAACAGAAACTGGATCTGACAGGATGAGAAAACAAAGGGCCCACGTTCCTTAGTGTAGCCAAATCGGTAAGGATCATATTTACCAATTACAAAGACAAATGCAAAGCTTGCACCTAGAATGAAATAACTCCATGCAACAGTGCAGGCTGAGGGCCAAGTGGCTGTCAAGCAGCTTTGGGGCAGAACCTGTGACTCCTGGTGGACAACAAACTGAACACGATTCAGCATCGTGTCACTTGCAGCATTGAAAGCTAACAGCCTACTGGGCTGAATTAGCAAGAGCATAGCAACCAGATGAAGGGAAGTGATTATTCTCCTTTGTCTGGCACTCATGAGGCTACAGCTGGAGTGTTGTGTCCAGTTTTGAACCCCTCAAGACAGATGACAAACTGGAGAGAAACCAGCAGGGGCCCCACCAAAATAGTTAGGAGGCTGGACTATTACATGCAAGAGGAATATCAGGAAGCAAAGTTTGTTCAGCATGGAGAAGGAAGGCTAAGGAAGGATCTACTTGCCGTCTTACACCACCTAGTCTATTGTTATAGAGAAGACAGTTCCAGACTCTGGGTAGCATACAACAAAAGGATGAGATGCAACATTCACAAGCCACACCAAGAAAGTTAAGAGCAAGTATAAGGGAAGGGGGGAAAAAAATAAAAAAAATC
Organism: Aptenodytes forsteri; assembly: GCF_000699145.1. Lineage (NCBI taxonomy): Eukaryota > Metazoa > Chordata > Aves > Sphenisciformes > Spheniscidae > Aptenodytes > Aptenodytes forsteri. The sequence goes on from NW_008795194.1 coordinate 2,696,571, forward strand.
ACACAGTGAGGGCAGCTGAACACTGGAACAGGTTGTCCAGTGGGGCTGTGGAATCTCCATCCTTGGAGATATTCAAAATCTGAGTGGATGAAATTCTAAGCAATCCAAGATAACTCTGAAATTTGAAGTATACCATAAAGACATCATAGCTAGAAACAGAGGTGAACAACAGCAAAAGACAATCCAAACTTGAGTAATGTTCTGACAGCTTTAGAAAACTCAGTGTGGTTAAATCTCCATCTTGGAGATATTCAAAATCTGAGTGGATGAAATTCTAAGCAATCCAAGATAACTCTGAAATTTGAAGTATACCATAAAGACATCATAGCTAGAAACAGAGGTGAACAACAGCAAAAGACAATCCAAACTTGAGTAATGTTCTGACAGCTTTAGAAAACTCAGTGTGGTTAACTTTACAGCCCAACAACTAAAACTGTTGCTGCCAGGGAAAACAAACAAACAAACCCCATCCTTTGCCTCCTCTTTTTCTTCTGTATGGTTTGTTGCCTGACAGGAATAACGAGACTAACACACAGAAGGCAAATTTTCAGAGAAGATGTTTGTGATTGCCACTCTTGATTTCAAAAGGCTATTGGAGACTGACTGCTCTAAGAGAGAATATCACAGTAAGAAAGAAGAATTTAGAAAATACTCTTCCCCTGAAAACCAAAACAGCAACTTAAACGCCATCTTGACAAAAATGTTACTCACCCGACCAAATGAGAAATGAAGTATGTAAACTGCTAACCCAATCACTAGAGATGAATTATAGCCACCTTGGATTGTTACCCAGGCAACAGCAAACACCTTGTCCCATAGAAAAAAGATGGTTCCTGAAGCAATCCAATCTGAATGTGAAACTCCAGCCATAACTTCTCTCTTCAGATAAACTGAACAGTTCAGTGAAATCATTCTTACAACAGTCCACTGAACTGCAACTTTCTTCTGTAAGCCTTCCAACCCTAAATTCCTTTCAGTAGCATAAAGAAACCCATATGTAGAATTCTTTTGAGTTACACTGCGAAATAGGATCAGAGCTGAACATGGGAAAACCATGAAATAATCTCGGCAGTATAATCAACTTTGGTACTTAAACCAGAAAGTAATCTCTCTTTTTTGGTGTTTGTTCCATACTTTCAATGCAAAGGTAAAATACTTTCACATCATGCCTATTTAAAATGTCATAAGCCTCTTTCATCACTTTTGGAAAGTAAACAGTACAGCAAAATATATAAATAACTATATATACATGTTTAAAAAATACATAATACAGAGAAATAAAAACAGGTTTGCAAGCAATTTACTAATATCTAAGACAGCGTGCTTATTTAAAAAATAAAGATGTTCCTATAAAACGTCACACGTTTATCTAAATGTGCTACAAAAATAGCTTCAACAATTATTTGTATATTTTTATAAGATTTTAATTAAACATCTTAGGTACGCTTTCTGGAAACTATTACTACATACTCTGAGGCTTGCCTTTAAAATACCTTCCTGTAGACAATTTGTAAAAGAATAGAATCATACACTGACTTAAGCAACGTCTTGCTGGCTTATTTTACTGGTAAAGGTTCTTCTGTTTTCTCTTAACTCCCTACATACAGGAGCATGGAAAACACAACTGACACCTTGTTTCAATTTTTTTTTTCCTTTTAAACATTTAAATAGCTGTTTAAAAATGTATACATATTGATAATCATTGCAAAAACCTCTCCAAATTTGCTGAGAAAAATCATTCTTCACACATACCTCGTAAAGATTCATCAGACTTGTAGCTAAAGCCTCTGAACGCTTTACCTGTATAAAGCATGCTGTATGCCAAAAGACCTCTATGTACTAACCTGCTCATGGGTTGTGCAGTCTTACCCTTTAATTACTTATTCTAAGCACTGTAGCAATACAGAGACTGCCCTCCTGTAACGTCAGGGCTGACACAAACAGCATGGAAGAAAACAGCCTGAACTGAACACAGAAAAGACAGACAACTATAAACATACAAAAAACCCACAAAAAACAAACCTTGAAACTTTTCAATGTCAGCACTCCTCTACTGGCCAGCAAGCAAGAAGAGATGCACATTCTCACAAGTGTGTCATGCCCCTAAACTGGACAGTCCATAGAGGACAATCTGAGAGTCTGCCAGCTACAGTAGTAGCTGATTTATCTACTGCTGCTTACATGTGATGCAAACCCAAGTTTTGCAGCTAGACTGACCACTCGCATGTGGCTCCAACTCAAGAAACATCTGTACGTTCTGGTTTGAAAAAAATGAAAGTTGGACAAAGATTGTATTAGGCCATAGAGACAAATCAGAATTATAGGAGTCCATCAGCATCAAGTCTCCCCTGGGTCTTTACATTACAAAGTGCTTAAGTTACAGTATCAGTGATGTATTTTCCTACGGATGTTTGCATTTCCTCAAGACCGATCATGTCTATTCAACACTTCCTTTTATTCTTTACATTTGATCTGGGATTGTGCCCCTTTTTACTGCAAGATACAAACCCTTACTGTATATAGAATTATTAACTCTTAGTAAGCTTTTCTGTAGATCTCATGAGTGTGTAATTGCTTTAGGTAGTATAAGATTTTTAAGATTTTACTTTAAAGCTTCATTTTATAACAGGAAACTGAAGCATAAAAGGGCAAGGTCAAAATTTTTCAAAGTCTTTATCAACTTTAAGAGTTCTACTTGAGGTGCATACTTTTTCAAAGTAAAGTGGACTGAATATATTTGCCACAGTAAAGAATAACATTCTCTTAATGGTTACCTGAAGAGCTGAATTTAGTGTTTTGCTTGGCTCCATACAAGAATTTTACCAGACATGCTTCTTAGATGAAAAAAGAAAGTAGCTATTTTTGTTTCCCAAATTTAAACACTTCAAAATTAAAAGAGATGGCTTTCTCATGCAACCAAACAAATCCACGCAAATCAAAATGAACAGGGCACCTTTTATACTTTCAATACTTGCATACAGCATGCACAGCATAAATTTTAATCACCTCCCACATTTGAGCCTATCTTTATTTCCACAATTTTCTACAGAGGCAGACTTGCAAGTTTTGCTTTCAGTAAAAATCAGAAGTTAGTATGTAGAATACACTACTTAATAAGAAGTAACGTAAAATAAATAAAATAAAAATTTGTATTTTAAATGAAAAAATCATTGCTCCACTTACCTGGAGGGACTGGAACAGCTATTTTTTCAGTTTCCTATAAAGCAAAAGAAGAAAGGTGAAGCAAAAGTGGTGCAATTAATACTTGACCATTATAGTCCACTTTCAAGTGTTCTGGCTGACTGTATTTGTGTAATGCCTTAGAATTCAGCATTCCTAAAAAATAAAACCAAAAATTTGAAAAACAAAAACATTCCTCCTCAAAAAGAAAGTGGGATCACCAGAAAGTAGCTCAGTAGATTCTGCAAGAAAACTATAAGCCATAGTCCAGAATATTTAAAGGTTGTAAACCTCAAAAACTGGCAAACAGGAAAATGGGAGCTCCTTCTTCACACTTCACTGCATAATAGAATGGCTGTGCTATTTCCTAGAAGACACATGATCTGTTTCAGAGAGTTCTGGGGAAGAATAAGGAAGAATGTAATGCCTGTAGCATAATGCTCAAGATTTTTTCTTTAAAAAAGTCAAATGTTGGGCACTTCTTGCTGATGTTACCAGTTAACTGCTTGTAACTGACGTCTAAAGTTAATTCCATACCTTCCATGGTTCGTCTAAGATTCTATAAAGGGGAGAGCGTCTGGACAAGAAGAAAAGATGCAAGAAGTGAGGACAATTGACTTAAGTTCAAGTAAGAACAAGAAAGCCAGTTGGACAGATAGTCACATGTACAGAAAGAAAGCAATTAAGTTACTTCAGTTTTACCGACGGAGCAGGCTTTTCGCATATGAAGGTACATTTGTGGTAAACAGAGAGCACTAACGGAATAAGGAAAGGTCCTTAGGCCTAACGCTTCCTGTTGACTGAATATGGCAGCTCCTAAGTCAACCCCCTGGCTTAAGTATTTTTCAGAGGTGCCTTGATCTTTCTTTGACTTACTGGAAATTCATGCTGTGTGAGTACAGCTCTTGTAGATAAGTGAAAGGCCGATGAACCTCAGAGAAGAAATATACAGGGGTTAATATTCCACCGATCTTTTCACAATTTGCTTAGAGAGATATTAGGACTTACCTTCCCCAGCTCATTTACCTAGGTTTGAACGTCTTAATATCGCCCATCAACCTAACAAACATTAGAAATCCAATCTCCTTTTGCTATATTACTTTCAACAAATTAAAAAAAAAAAGCTTAACAAAGTTACTTCATTTTTACATTTTTTCAGATTGCATCCCTGAAGTATAAAATTGAATACAATAATTAAGAATTTAATTTAAAAAAATCTTTAAATATATCACAAATATCCCACTACAGAACTCCCATTGCTCATTAAAACAGAATGACCTTTTTCTTTCCTGTAAGCAACAATATAAATGACCATTGGCATTTACCTAGAAAGGGAAACACACTATATTGCTTGGAAGAACTTACTGAAGAGAAGCTCCTATCTGAACTGAAGCTAATGGAAAAGTTCTCAGGCTGAACTGAAACTGACACAGAACAAAGCTGGAAACAGTACAGCATAAACTTGAAAAAAAAAATTTATTGCATAATTATTAAATATTGACTCATATTTCTATCACTAACTATATCCAATGTGTCCTTAAAGTGCATATTATTGATTTGAAACAAATGTAGTTAACTTATGCAGGAGGACAACGATAACTTGAAATCTATTCATTATTTCAGAAAAGAAGTTAACAGTTTTGAATCGTTTGCTCCTTTGAAAACAGTTAATGCATTATTTTCATAGAGAAATTCAAGATTATTTTAAGAAATGATAAAAAATGTTGAGATTAGAAATAACATATAAACTTTTAATTAGTAAACCTTCTCGGAGCTAAAAATGTGCATTTGTAAGTTTAAACTAATTAATAGTGGAAGAAAAAAAAAGAATAGCTGATGACAGAAAAGGAATTTTAGGCACTAGATACACCCAAAATTTAATTAAATGAGATTCAAAAGAATACCATATTTCAGGCTGCTCAACATGTTGTCACAAAACAGAAGTAGCATGAAAACCAAAATTATTTATAAAATTATGTATGATCAAATTTAAGACCTGAGAGCACCTTATGTTAGATGCTGCTTCACTCCATGTACACATGAAGGTTTTTTTATTATTTCACATTTCTTTTGATGCATTATATAACAAGCAGTCCCTGACAAAGTTGTTGTTTTGGTTTTTTAGTAAGACAACTTTCCGATTTTGGTTCTGGAATGCAGATTTATAAACACTAAGAGAATTCAAGTGAATGCCTAACTTGACTCTAGTTTGTGCCTCTGAAATTATGTCTGCAACTGGATGTCCATTAATAGACAGTAACTTACGTTTCAGCAGAAGGGTGAAGAAATCACATCTAGAACACTTATGGAAAACTAGGACCACAAGGAAGGGTCCCCCTCATCTATCAGCTAGTGCTGAATTTAGCATCTAACACAGACCTAGCAGTATTACGACCTTAATGTCAGGAACATTTGTTTCTATTAACTCTATCTAGCTTTATACTCAGCAAGAGCTTGGGACGTGACATTCACTGCCATCAGTAGAATATGACAAGAAGAAAACAAAAATATTATTTTAAAAGGTGGAAAAGAAAATACACTTTGGCTATATTCAGGGTCACTATTTGGAAAGTAGCAGATGATTCAGAGTTTCCAGCTTTATTAGAATTTCTCATTCTAGTGCAAGAAAACAGGTGACAGTATCACTATTTGAAGATAAACATCTCTGGGAGAAAGCAACATAATGAAAAGCAAATGAGTGACACAGAGTGCACGGATGGGACATGGAAACATACTCATGGATCTCACTCCAAGAATAGGGATGCAAAAAGATCGTAGAATGAGTAAGACTGCAGAAGCAACATGGCAGCACACATATCCCCTAACTCCAAACATCAGGCTGCATCGTGGCGTAAAACATTTGTGTCTAAAATATCGTGCAGCCATCGCTGCTTGAGGGTCTGTGATGTGTTTTTTCACGTGAAACCTTCAGAGACCTTTTATTAAGGCAACTCGAGAGGCATAATGCACAATAACAGGCAAAGTCAGTGGGGCAACTGGTCCAGAAGGTCCACGTCCATGGCCAGATCCCAGGCAGGCCAACACCTCCCTCTGGTGCAGAAAAGCTGTTCTTACCCTCCCCCCAACACCGTACCCCTCTCGGCACCCTCCGCACCAGCACCGGGTACGGACCAAGATCTCCCTTCAGAGCCGAAGACGGATGCAGGGAGAGGCCTCCTTAGAGCTGAGCTGGGGCGGAAAGGCCGGGCCCGGCTGCCCCCTTCCTCCCGCCCTTCCCCCTGCCTTTCACCCCCCGGCGCCCGCCGGGCCCGGGGCAGGCACCGGCAATGCCCCCGCGGGGCAGCCCGCTGCCGGATGCGGGGCGCGGGG
>NW_008795194.1:2703744-2710898 GCF_000699145.1 Aptenodytes forsteri
GGGCGCGATGCGGCGTGCGGTTGGACCCGGCGGCGGGCGGGCGGCGGGTGCAGCTGTGCCGGATGGGGAGCTCGGAGGGTGAAGCACCCATCCTCTGCCGATGGTTCTGCAGGAGGGCCGGCAGCTGCTGCCAGGGGAAGGCAGCGGAAAGCGGGCAGAGACTAAACCGCCGCAAGGCTCTGCTCGGTGACAGCGCTGGAAGCGTTTGCCGCAGCCAAGTTTTGGAATAATCAGCCCTCCAGAACCGCGTACTGGCTGGGGGGGTTTTTTTTTTTTATGGGTTTCCCAGTCTCCCGGCACACAGCATCTCTTACGGCAGGAACCGGGTGCATGCCTGAAGTCCTAATTCCGCTAAGCATTCACCTTATTTAACATTGTATCAAAAATGCTGCAGCACTGTACAAGGAGGGGAAGCATCTTTACCTAAATTTAACACAGAAGTAATTAGCATTTTGGATTAATTAAGAAATATCATCATATATGGCAACACAGTTTAGCTAGTATGTGCTTTGAATCACAGAGGAATTGATACACAAATGTGTATCATGTGTCTTGTTCTGAGACTGTAACAAAAAAAATACTTCTAAAAAAGAAGTATTAGTTCCAGGAAATTACATTATGTCTAAGTTTCCCTGAACTTGCAAAAGATGATATGGTATGTTTAATTTCTTGTAAATTGTTTGGGTGGGCACTGCACAGCACTTCTGCAAAGTTCTTTGAGATAAGGTGGGATAAAAAACTGCATAAAAGTACAGTTTACTTAGAGGTGGAATTATTCTTTACTGTAAGCACGTTGCAAAGGGCTCAAATGTGAGATAGTGCAAAGAGAGGAACAGAGATCTTATTTCCTTCTTCACAGAGCAACTAAGAGTTGTACTGGACACAAGTATTTTTCAGTGTTTCAGATCTACCATCACATGGCAGCATCAGTCCTGAACACAGAACTGAACTGCAAGTTCTTTCCCTTTCCTCAGTCTGAAATTGGTGCAAAAAACATAAACAGAGGGAAAGCAGCAGGATGGAAAGGATGAATCACTTTTACCTGCAGCAATAATTTGAGAACATAATTGGTAACACAAACATTTCCTTCATTATATATTAGGATAACACTGTTCCGCACATCACGATCACGGGTGGAATGATGTTGGATCTACTGGGACAGCAGGCAGAGTAGTTATTCAGAGATAGTGAAGATCTCTGCTCCAGCTGGCTTCATCTTCAACACTGAAACATGAACACAGTCTTTGGATCTGCAAACCTACGGCATTAATCCTCCCGAGCTGACGGTCTCTAAGGTCAGCACAGTCCACGTCAGAAAAACTGACAAAGGTTTCAGGGAAGTGAAGCCTACAGTATCACCTCATGGAACTTTGTATTTGGTTTCTCTGAGCTATGAAGAAGATTTCTTGATGTAAACTCTTACAGAGAAGATGAAGAGTCCTTTTGGATAGCTTGCTGCTGCCCAATCACTGCAAAGAACTATTAAAAAAAAAATGTTCTTTTACACAACTATAGTTGTTTTTGTGTGAGTTTTAGGAAAATTGAGAGAATTTTTTGTAAGACCACTCAAATTGACTGAGCTATTGAAGTGCTCTATCAAGTAACCACTGAAACCAAGCTGTTTTTCAAGAGCAGCAAAAATAGAGCAATAGAGAAAAGGAGTCAATGTGCCCTGTGATCGTTCAGATGTGAAAATCTGCCCATCGCTCATAAGCCCCTTATTGTCTACAAGGAGGATAATCCCCTGCATGAAGGTTTGTTGCCATGTTTTGAAAGACCCTGATTAGTCTTTATCTGTAACACTGAGATCCGATTCTTTCAAGACTGGCAAAACCCAATTTTGCTTGGGTTTGGCCCACATTCACCAGTCTAAGAGTGAGTCAAAAGGTAACAAGCTTGGGGAGATGCTACTACTAAAATAGACAGGCTTTACATCTATATACAGGGTCACCTGAGATGTCTGCTGTCTTTCAGACAAGGCTGGTCACAGGGAAAAGGGTACATGTTGACAGGGTGAACCACAAGGGAAAAGATGGGATGTAAATCCAGAAAGTTATTCAAACCCGATTCACGTAACTCACGGTGACTCAGGTGGCTTTCTTATTGAGGTTACGGAGCAATAGCTTAGCCAGAACTTCTCTACACCAAATACACAATTATAACTCAGCAGAACCATTTTATATGCAAACAAATTGGTAAGGACGATTAACAGAGCTGGAGCTAGGCTTGACCGAGACAAGTTTGAAAATCCTTGTTTGGCCAAATCCCAGTGATATGGAAATCGGAAGCTTGAATTAAGCTAGTCCACTAGAGTCCACAGTATTAGGAAATATGGATTACCACCTCAGATGCCTGCAGAGATCTCTACAGTGTGGAAAGAACAGAACAAAGTTCATCACCTACCAGAAGGACAGCAGTACACAGATGAGCTTTAGCCTAGAATTCTAGTAATCATTATCTGCCTTTCATCCACGGCAAATGCATTGTATGTCAGCTCTGTTACAGAATAGCTTACGAGAATGGATAATAGTAAGTTCATAAAATAAACACTGCATGAGCATAGACCACATGGAAGATAGCTGCAATACGCTTTACCTCCCACCCCTCTTCCCCCAAAAAACCACTTCCAGACCTAAGTCATATAAGGCACCACTAATACTGTGCTAGAGCCAAGTATTTAAAGATGCTGCATATTCTACACTCCTAAACATCATATGTATAAAAGGATGTTCTCTGTATTTACACAGTAACTTTTAATCCTTTTGGGAAGATGACTTTTCTCCTAAGAACATATGGAGAAAGTAACTTCTCATGCTAGGTCCAAGTTAGGCTACATGAATCACAGAATCATTTAGGTTGGAAAAGACCTTCAAGATCAAGTCCAACCATAAACCTAATACTGCCAAGTCCACCACTAAACCATATCTCTATGAACACCAATTTGGTATTTGAATTCAGATGAAAACAAAGGTCTTATCTGCACCTTGCACTGATCTGAAAGCCACTAGTCATTTCTCCATTTTCCCTAGGGATAGGCAGCTTACAGTAAGAAGTTTCCTAGATTTAATTCAGTAATAACCCATTTAACAGCAAGATGACAAAGCTCTTAAGAACCTTGCTCACGTTCTTCCGAAGTTCAGCTTGTATTTGTCAAATGATCAGATTGATTATTTAATATTCTGAATAAAGTTTGAGATGCTATCAACCCCCGCACCAGATTAGTATATAGTAGCACACAGTATGTTGCTTACATACAGACAACACCGTAAGTGCATTTAGATTGTTAAAAGGTAGATACTGTGAGAAGCAAAGCTTGATACTGCAGATATTTTGTTATTAAAAATGCTTTGATCCTACTGCTCTTAAAAGAATTTGGGAGATAACACAAGGCTGACTTTACAAAATCAGTAAGCTGGAAGTTCTCCTTTTAATTAGGTGATGCCCAGAATGCAGTAACTAAGTAAGAGCATAATATCAATGTACCACAATTAAATGCCTTGGACCAACCTAAAGCAGTCATTAGTTTAGTTCAACTGAGACACTGGTCAGAACCAAGTGGAAAACTTTTACCACGGTGATCAAAATTTATAGCGTAACTGAAAACTGATGCAAAGAGAACTTTCCTATCACTGTTTGTGGATTTGTGTTTAGCTCCTTCTATCAAAAGGTGCCAGAACACCTTATGTGCCAGCTAGCCTCAGGAGAAAAAAAAACAAATTGTGCACAGAAACAGCTCTGGGTAAGCTTGAAACACAAGTGAAGGAACAAGGCCAGCAGTATAGCCTTTTGCATTTAGTCTGTGTATCCTTTGATCTTTCAAAGATACGCCATTAATTTTAACAAACAAGTGACCTGCCCGTATATATTAATAAATAAAATGTTTGACTTGAAGTCATTGTTTGAAGGGTCCTATGTGACATGTCATTATCAGGAGAAATCCACGGTGACTGAACAACAAGATGCTGTCTTCCAGATACCCTAATGAGAAAGATAATAAATGCAGGCAACAGATTGACAGTTAAAGTTGTTATCTTTAATGAAATGACTTTGGAAATAGCATCAATTTCCATGACACCAACATTTTGGGAGTCCCATAAAATGCAGAGTTACATTCCAATGCCAAGATTACAGGCAGATCTCCTTTCACATGGCAAATAGGATCAAGAAAGCAACCATCAGACAGAAGAGACCCATAGCTTCAGACAGGGCGAATCCCAGGATAGCATATGAGAACAGCTGCTGCTTCAGAGAAGGATTTCTAAAAGAAAGCGAAGGTGTAAGACCTTTTTATCTTTACAATTAAGATGTTTTTCATACAGTTTAATGCATCTGACAGATTCAGAACCTCATACTTCCTTGCCACAGATTCCATAACAGGAAAATACAATAAATCCAAGCAGAAGTAATTTTTAGCAAGGATTTCACTGAAGACAAATGAGTTGGCAATTAAGACTAGATTCAGGTTATGCAGATTGTATATGGCTTTTCCAAATGAGCAGAGTTTTTGTGACTACATTCATATATGCTTTTGAATTTGACTTCTCTACATCCTCCTATCAGCACTATGCTTTATAAATTTATTTCACATCTGTGACATCAGAACTATGCGCCAAGGAAGTTTGTGTATAACACTTCAAGTGGCTCTCAGACAAATACAGGAACTGAAACCACACCTAGAGCAAAAAAAGAAATACACAGCAGTTTGTTGCAAAAATGCAATGAATTATCCCTCCAAGAAGTGTGTGGAGGAGAAAAAAACCCCCTTCAACATAATACTATGAAGTAATGTTCTACAACCTCTTATTGACATGTTCATGCCAAATTAAAAAAAAGGAGACATTAGTTTTGTACTGAAAACACTTATGTTTCTTCAAGTGGAAAATGAACTTCCTTGTCTTCAGTAGGGCTTAAAAATCTTTATTAAGAAACAAGACTTAATTAAGTCTTAATTGGTTGAAAGAGTAACGAAGAACATGAAACCTTCAGTAAAGCTTTTTTATGCCTGTATCAGTTCTGCTCTTCCATGATACCATGTGAACTATTCCTACTACAGGAACATTGTAAACTTATCTGGAAGAAGTTCATCCCTACTGTAAAATCCCCACTCTCATCTCTTTCAGATTTCTAGAAGGAATGATTATTCATTTGATAAAGTAATTACATATTCTGAGATGCAAAGCTGAATGTGTTAGAAAACTGAATTAAGCATCCATTTCTAAACAACAATCCCAACTACGAAATCTAAAGCATACAAACTCACGTTACTTATTACCAGTTTTCATACAGTTTCTCTTTAAAGTCAACTTCTCCTCTCTCACATGGGAAAAGATCCAGGCTAGATTTTTAACTCAGTTGTGGAACTGAATGCTGAAACACTGGACTTCAGTGACCAAAACACTGACCAAGTCTAATGATCTCATTTTTTCATGTCTCTTCTCCAGGTAGAGTGTACAAAGTTATGAATTTAACAACAGAGCTATCCTTATGTATATACCACAGTTTCATATGATTCTATTTAGCCACGCTTACCATCAATAGTAATTATTAACAGAATTTATTACATCCCTACTACAACTTAGCTTATCTGGGGGTGCTGTCTCAAGATACATCTGCATGCAAGTCGAGAGTTTTATGAGAGAGAGATTGATTACCTGGCATAACCAATGATTAGGCTACCGAAGACTGTTCCAATACCAGCACCAGAACCAGCCACACCTACTGTGGCAGCACCAGCACCAATAAATTTGGCAGCAGTGTCAATGTCCCTGCTGATAGCACTAGTCTGGAATTCTCTAAGTGCTAGTCGGGAGACAGTATTTTGGGCCCCATTAAGTGTTGAGTTGCCCTAAGAAAACAAAACATGAAAAAGCATTATATTCAGACACAGACCACTTTCTATGACCACTTTGATAGTGTTACTCTGCAGTTTTAAAAGCTGTATTAGATCCAACGTCTAGTTCTTCTTCCAAGTGATGAGACTATAACTAAGAGTTAAAAACTTCAGAATGTTACCTGTTCCACCTGAAAGCAATCAACTTCAAATGTGAAACACTTCACAGGGGAAACAGCAAGACAGCAACAAGTATTATTAGGTGTTTGACTTAAAGCAAGTTTCACACTATAGATATTTGAGTTAGTACAAGTGAACTCTAGGTTGAGGACATTTAGGCTCACCAGGTAATTTAGGAAGATACAGAATTTTGTTTATAAGGTACCTCTCCATTCTTGACCTCTGGCCTAGACAACACAGATGCCGAAATTGGTCTGTACAAGACTCTTGATCCAGCACGGATCTGCAAGAGGAGGAAAAAAGCTATAAAAAAAAGAAACATTTGATCACAGCTGTTCCCATGCAATAGTCTGTAAGATTATAAGGCTATTATCTACTAAGCCATTTGTCTTCCTTGAAAGACAGCAATCTTTGCATAGCTGGATATTCAATAAACGGTACAGAACCAAACACTGCCATGCAATTTGATAGCACTTTTCAGGACATGTTATTGCAAATAGCTACATCATTCAATGAACCTGTGCATGCGTTATACTGACAGAAAATGTAGCAAAACAGTGACAAAAAAGCCAGATAGACCAGCAGGCAGTGATTTACATTTTGAAATGAAAAAATAAAAGCCATCAAAATGAATTTCAAAGTTGTTAAATGCACAGATATAACCTAGACTTTTAAAGCTAGCAAGGCACAAATGAATGAATCCTCTTTCACAAGCGGCCTGCATGTGTCCTTGGGCTTCCAGCAGCCTAAGGTCATACCGGCTCTTGCACAAAGCTCTTCCTACAGGGGAAACCTGTGCCTGCACCATGCAAAACGAGGCGTTCTGCAGGCTACAGAGGACATTTTGAAGCAGGATAGCCCCTCGTCTCTGCAAGGGCAAAAAATCCCGGCCTTGCATAGGACAAGCAACAGGCTGGAGTTTGACCTACAGCAAGGTGCACAGCGCACCAGGCCCAAGAGCTTTTCGCTGCGTTGCCCTCCCCCTTCACCACTCGCGTGGAATGGCCCCTCACCTTGTCAAAGGGCCCTGGCCCACGCCAAGGAGGCGGGAAGGAGCACCCGGCCCTGCCGCAGCTCGTCCCCCCTCCTCACCCTTCCCACTCGGCCGGGCAGCCCTCGGTACGGGCTCACCCTAGGAGTCTGC
>NW_008795194.1:2711521-2718705 GCF_000699145.1 Aptenodytes forsteri
AGCCCGGCGGCCTCGCTGCCGCTGTAGCCCCTCGTTTGGGGGCGGCCCGGGCTGGCACCCTGAGGGCCTGCGGAAGGGGAGCGGGGTGGGTGAGGTCGCTTCGCCCCGGCGGGACAGCCATTCGCGGTGCGGAGAAAGCCCGTTAACGGGGAGAGCATTAAAGAGCTGCGGCGCGTTGCGCTGAGGGGAAGGAGGCGTGGCGCCACCGCAGCGCGTAATTGGCGGGGGCGGGCGGGGCGGGGAGGCCGCCCCAGCCTGGTGAAGAAAGGCAGAGCGAAGCCCGGTGTCCCGGAGCGTTAGTGCCTGACTGGAACTGCTGCCTCTGTCAGGGTGCGGGACGTTCACAAGTGGCAGAAACGTACCCAAAACGCCTCGGGTCCCACCGGGGTAGGAGTTACAGACAGAAAAAGAGGGCGCGTCGGAGAACTGAAGCGTTCAGAAAGTCCCTACTATTTAATTAGTCATTTTTGCATGATGAGCAGGTTCACACACAAGTAACGAAAAAAACCTTTTTAGTCAAACTTAACCAAAACAAGATTATCATTACTGAGCTGAGCATGTGTTCCCGAGCTTCCCGCTTTAATCACTTACACGTTCTTTGATGTTTTTCACTTGATATTGCGGATCATTATTTTAATGGTCATTTACCACTGTTAGTATTGGTGCCAACTAGGAAAAATGCAGAAAAATCCACGTTTTGGGTAAAACACTGGGAAACATGTATTTAAGTTGTTGCAAATTTTTTATTTGATACAATCTGTGCCACAAAAATAAATTCTAAAATAGTCTCTGTGCTACAAACTGTCTCCGAAGGGACAAATAAGAGGATACGTACATTATATTTAGGGATGGGAACATAGCGTAGTGTCTTAGGAGTTAGCTGCTGGCCTCCTGCAAACTTACATGGACTATTGATGTCACTGTCACTGATTAAACCACAGGTGCCACATAGCTGAGGCATACTCCATATCAGCAACTTGAGCACCCACCAACAAACATGATCAATGGGCAATTTCAACAGCTGCGTACTAACGTTAACAAGAATGTTGCTTTTATAACCGACAATGCAGTGTCTTCTGATCCTTAGGTACAGTGGAGTTGTACTCAGTTGTTGGTCCTAAGGTGAGAGACAACAGTACAGTTTGAATTTCCCAGCTTTCTGCTCTCTGCCTCGATCCCAACAGCAAGCTTGGTTTGGTTCCAGGGTCCTTCCAGAGTCTTAGTAATAGAGCAGCAAGAAGGGAGTCTATGAAGGCCAGCAAAAGAGGTTATAAGTTGCCAATATTTTTGTTTTATTTTCTTTTTTCTTGTCACATCTTACACCCATTGTTTGGGAACTGAGGTGAATGGGCAGATCTGCAGTGTCTGTCGAGTGGTTCTTCCATAGACAAATGCTGACTAAGAAATAAGTATCAATGGCAAAAACCTTTAATGGTTAGGCAGAACTTTTCACTTAAAAAAATTTCAATATACATGCTATTGTGGTAACAAATACTTCCAGCACCATGAATAAAACCATAAAGCAAATGTGGACGCTGCACCGGTGGAATGACTTAAACGTAACGTTGCTGTACACTAACATACGAAGTACACCATTTATGAAGTAGTGTACTTCCCTTAAGAAGTGTAGCAGCGAGCAGGCCGTTTGCAACACAGGAATTTGCTTGTTCATGGAAGGAAGCACAGCAGTTAGAGACATGTTTTTCTCTTGGGAACCTGGTGGTGTGGACCTCCAGGCATGAAATGGACCTTCCCACAGCTCTCCTGAATGGAGAAGAAAGTGGACGTTACACTCCTGTATATGCACAGCACGAAGTCACATGGATTCAAAAAAGTGTTAAATGGAAACCCTCTTCTTTCATGAAGAAAGTGCCCTCTTCTGTCACGATTCCCACCCTGGAACGTTTTGCAAAAAATGCATTCACAAGCTCTTTGATCTGACCAACGTCAAAACCACAATTAAACACTTGTTTATTGTTGCTTTTAAGGCATAACGGCTGAAAATACATTTTACATGCAACTCGGCTGTTGCTTTCAGGAGGAGTTAGAAGAGCAGTTACTGATCTCTGGGGACCATGTTCAGTTTAATTCAAGCAGATCTTAATAAAAAAAAGACTTCTGTTAATCTCACGCTGTTTCCTACCTGGTTGACCTGCTGCTAGGTCCCCAAGGAAGTGCATCGGTGCACTAAAGGGCAGTGTAATTTCTAATTGCTCACCACATTTCTGAAAGTCTAGTCTACTGGGATTTTTATCTCAAACTCCCAAGATCTCTTAGAAGAGATTCCCAGTTTTCCAACTGTCTCTCCCAGACAGGGCCAGTTATGCATGTGGGCAGTAGCCAAGGCTGCCAGAGGAGGTTTCCTCCCCATTTTGCCTCTGGCAAAGAAGATACAGTGTAGCTGTTTGAGCAGTACAGGCTGCCTAAAGAGCTGCTCCACTTCTCTCCCACAGCTCCCTGCTGCTGAGCCAGGTTTATGCGAGGGCAGTAAGAACAGCAAGTAACCACTAGATGTGGTTCACTAGCGTGGCCGCCTCCTTTCCCAGAAAGGAAAGAGAAAGATCATCCCAGATTTCCCAAGCCTTCTGAAGACTTCCCCTGAAACCATAAAGCTTCTCCCAGTCATTTTGTCCTTATTTTTAGAAAAGCAACAGTCTATTTCATCTTCACTGCCGAGCAGCTCATTTCCTAGGTACGCCATGTAATGGATCAGTCCTACAGTGACATGCAGTTTCACTTTGAAACCCTGAAATGAATTGGTATCTACACATACCAGCCTCTGTTACAACATGAGTGTCAGCGGAACCGACATTGCATACAAATGGCATTTTTCCGGTGACTTCTTAAAGAGATCTATCAAGCCTTTATACCTGTTCAGTTTTCCATCCAGAAATCGGGTAATAAGGAAACTGGGCACAGTACCCATAAACTGTCATGTCTGCCTGCTTGGTTTTCTTCCAGGTACAGTTGAATTTTGGCAATTGCAGATTGGTTCAATTGAAGAAGTAAAATCCTGTACAATGTTGAATAAATGAGTATGTCCAGCGTGCTTTGCACCAAAGGGTCCGTCAGAATTCAACATTTATTATTAATAACTTATAAAAGATGAATGTCTGTTCTATATTTGCTGAAGGAGAAATCTTGGCTAGTCAGGAGAAATCCCACTGTCCAAAGCCTAAATAAAAAGTTCTTCTAGATCGAAACCTATTCCTTCAGGTTAAATTTTGTCTCCCAGCAAAGGATTATTACCTCAAAGCATGTCACACACTCACACTAGTCTTTTTTTTTAAAAATCTGTTTTGAAGAGGAGATGTGTCTGGAAAACCAATATATTCCAATAACCCTTAATTGTTGGAAGAGCCCCAAAGGATGAAATCAGATCAAAGGCCTCCTGAGATTGTCCTAATGTTTGTGAAATATTTTAAAATGTAAAGTGGTGTTATTACCTCAGGGTTAGCTCTCTAGAACTTCCAGATTTATGATGTACTTTGCAGGGCATTGATTGATATTGATTTACAAAGTCAGGGTTTTTCAGTGTTTTTCACAGCTTGGGCCATGTTTCAGTCCAGAGAGTATCCTGCACTCCTGCCTCTTCCATTCACAACTGTGTGGTTGAATCTTCCCATTCAGGACTGCACAGGTCCTCTCAGATAACTGGAGCAATGGCTTGTGGAAAGAAGGTATATAGAGCAGAATTAATACGCTCCAGAATATTTAAACCAATTTAGTTCTGGGAAGAAGGAGTGAAACCATTATTAGACAGCTCTGTTTTAAGTAGAAGTTCTCTTGGTAACACACTCTTAATACCTGTTTACCTTATTGATTCTTAGTAGTTGGCAAATCTTGACATAAGTAATGTTGGGAGTTTTAATTGCTGAGTTGGCTGGATTGGAAGTGATGCTTTACAGGAAAACAGATGATAAAAGATTTTTCTCATCATTGTAAACTTCTCCTTTACAGGGGAAAGGGAGAATCTGTTTCTTGAGTGATCTTTGTCCCCCAGAGTACTTACCCAAGCTATATTTTGCTAAAATTAGTTTTCTTTTAGAGAGCTGAAGGCAATTAACAAAGTAGGGCTAATTTAGGCTGTAGAGCATTCTGCTCAACAGTCCATTGATTATTTTAACACCTGAGTCCTAGAAACAGATGGCATTAACCACAAACACCATACCATGTTCATACTTAGCAAGATTCTGAAAGTATGCTAATACTGCTGAGACAATTGATGCAATTTGAATTGAAAATCATGATAATCTTCATCATGTCATTTTTGGGTCTCTAAGATCTGCTTTAAATGGCACAATGATTATATACGTAGGGTCTACTACTACCATAGCCATTATACATCTAAATGGGATGTTGTTAAGAGGAAAACCATTCTGCTACAGCAGAAATTCAGCATGGAAAAGAGGTGTTCTCATCTTCTTCCTAGCTACTGGGTTCTGGTGGAAAGTGAGATCGAGGCTCCAAGGCAGCCTTGCCAGAAAAGATTGGTAGAGCTGCTCGCGCTCTGGGTAACAAGCCCTATTGTCCAGCATTCAGGTTCTGCTGGTTAGTTTCAGGATGCTGTACAACAGTGTAAATATGTAAAAACACAGCCACCCTTTTGTAAAACCCAGTATGTCACAAGGTGGAAGATGATCCTGTATTTTTAAAATTAATTTTATATGTCAGCAAAAATTATAAATTGTCTAAAAAATTCTGATTCTGTATTTTAATGTAGTATTTATTTGTATTTGCAATATAACTCAAACTGAAAGGAAATGTTAGGTTCATTAATAGTTTCACTTTATGCTTCACATCTATTACACCATGTGTGTCAGGATCGCCACCTTCAGGGTGAGCTTTCATGTATTTAAAAATCATTATTATGTATCTACCCAGTATTTTTTTGGAAATGATTTTTCAGGAAAAGCAGCAATAAAACAATCCACTGATGTTTAATTAAAGTGATTATTATAATACACAGAAAATTCAGAACCTTTGGAATGAAAGTGCCTCTTCATGTATTACTTTAAAACATAAACTCCCTTAACTAAGGTGTCTTACTCAGATGACTCCTCGATTTCCCAAGGCTGGTTCAGGCTTCCTCTTTGCTATGTTGCAAAAACCAGCTGATACCTGAAATGGTCAGTCAGTTAACTGGACAACACAGACATAGAATTCTAGTTTACAGAATATCACTGGATTAAATGAAAATAAATTCAGCAATGCTTTTTATTCCTACTAATAGTATTAAACACCTTTTTAACAGAAAACAAAGTTCAGCTGTAAGTTGACACTGGTTAGACCACAATGTCGGCAACCCAATTACAACACCTTTCATATGACACACGCTTTCTGATAAAACACAGATCCAGAGAACAGCAAGGACAGCCAAGACTTTGGCCATATTAGAGCCATTGTTTCCAAAAGAATCCATAAATTTTGTTTGCTGAAGTTGAAGAAACCCAAAATGGAGGGACGTTTTGTTAGCGGGCTCTTCTGAAAGTACAGGCTTTTTGTGGAGGGGGAATTGCAACACCAGATTCTTAGTTTTTAAACAATAGTACCTAAGCTATTTTTGTTAGATTTTTTTTGTTCTTCCTGTTTCTCAGAATCATGTAAATGATCCTAGGCAAGTCTTTTGGGGCAATATATTTTGGCTGTTCACAATCTGAAAAGAGAAATAGGAAAGGTAGCTGTCCGGTGCTCAAAACCCAGGAATTACTAATTCCTGTTTGGAGATTAAATTAGTGTTTGGATAACTGATCTGTTATGGCTATTTGTGCCATGTAAAGAGCAAAAGCAGGGTGCACATGTATCTACCAGGATTGTGGCAGAAGGATTTTGTCTTCCTCCACCCTCTCCGCAGAGAGTATAGTTCCAATTTATAATCCCTGGTGGGAGGGGAGATGGGACTGTAGCCCATTGATAGATCCAAGATTCATTTGCTTAATTGTAAATGACGTACCTTCCAACTATGAGTTTAAATTCTCATACACTTGCAAATTGCTTTGGGATCACTGCCTGAAAGGCACTGTATAAATGAAGAATATTCATTATCATCCAAAAACTCTTCAGTCTGAACCACTTAGCAGAAAACCCGTGGAATCATTTTGACTCCGGTGCACAGGTTCTGCCCTCTAGGACCTGGTGCCAGTCTGAATCCGGAGAAAAAGTTGTTCTAATTCAGCTGACTACTGTCATGCTTTGTGTGGCTCAGATGAGCTATTTTTAAATTACTGTAATTAATTTTGCTCATAGTTACAAAAGAGATCGTACATTCTTATATTCCGTACCTAAAGTACAGAAACTCTGGACAGCCTGCCGTTTCTAAATTCTTGGAAAGGACTCTGTCCCTAATATTCAGACTTGATGAACATACTGGTTCTCTGGCATGCCTGTATTCACTCCCATCTGTCATACTGGCGTCGTTCCCGCTCGGAATTATCTATGCCAATTTCAACAGGGCATAGGTGCTAACCAAACATGGTTTTAGAGGGACAGCTTTCATAACACAGCAAGTGCCATCTCTTTTGCCAGGAGATCCTGCTGTTTGCAAATAATTCCAGCTTAAGGCCACATGCTTCATTACATGGGATCACATCTGTAGGTGCTTGTGGGCATTATAAAAAAATCGACAAATGTCTACTGTATTTCTCTTTCAGTTTGGCTCGGTGCTTGGAATTTTGCATGTGGAGAACGAATGCTCTGCACCTTGTTAACAGGAGAGCCCCATAGGCTGTTATATGCTCTGAGCAGTCTTAACAGGTTTCTGCATCAAAGCTGGGGCAACAAACTGCAGAAGTTTACCAGAGCTGCTCTGCTTTTTTAGGTGGCCCTTGATTGCTTTGTGTCTGTGGTATATTCTGAGGAGAGAATGGTAGAGCATTGCCTTCTTGCACCACAGCTTTTGCCTTTCCAGATTCTGAACAGATTTGTGTATAAGGCATATTCTGTCCCCACCCAATTGTAAAGTGGCATATATGTACAGCAAAATTAATACTGCTTATTAAACTTAATATTCTATATAATGCTCTATATAAGATACATAAATATTATAATAATATACTGCTTATTACTTAATATTCTATATAATGCTCTATATAAGATACATAAATATTATAATAATATATTATATATACATTAGTATCATATTAATATATTATAGCTGCACTTGACTCTTGTTTTGCTCCGCTGTG
>NW_008795194.1:2718736-2726098 GCF_000699145.1 Aptenodytes forsteri
ATGAGCCTCACCTGGACAGCCCACTAGGCTCAAATTTAAAATATAATTTTGTAGTTAAGCAAAAGAATATTTTGCCCAGAATATTTCTCCAAAAAGAATATTTGGAATAAAATAAGATTCAGGGCAGATAATTTCCAGCCATATATTTCCAGTCACAATTACTGCCTTTTAGATATTTTGCCGTCCAGCCAGGACCTGTGGAAAAGAAACCAAAAAATGCAACCCCCTCGACACCCATAGTGTTTTTACAGTAGTATGCTTGCAGTATAGCACTAGGAAAGACCATGTTCACATGTCCTGCATAGAAATGTATTTTTGCAAATCATGAGAGATATTTTCAGTTGTTTTCTTTGCTAGCAAAGCACCTAAGGCTATCTTTAATTATATTTTACATCTCCCTGAAAGAATATTGAATTTAAGAATGTGCAGAAGAGTCAATTTTTTAAAGGTCCTAGCATTTTCAAGGACGCAGAGTGACAAGTAGACACATGAATATATTGGAAAATTCTGTTGAGAATCAAGGTCTAAAATTACCAAACATTTGTACTGACTGTATATTTCAGAGTAGCAATGTGTATATTTCTGATCTTTTGTTGTTGTTGTTGTTTAGCATAAGTTTACGAAATCAGGTTGACAAGATTTCATAGGCTTTGAAGTATACTGAATATGCTTCTATGCTATTGAAAAGTCAAAATTCAAAATGCTGTGCTGAGCTCGAGAAACAAAAATAACCAGGCTCATTTCACAGTACATTACTGTATCAACTGTTCCTAATCTTTACCTCCTCTCACCTGTCTTCTGTCCTCAGTCTTTTTGGCAGCTAACCTGACCTTCTGGACTGTTAGCACTGATTTGTTTTCCATACCACTTGGACTCAGAGACACTTGTCGTGGTTTAACCTCAGCCGGCAACTAAGCCCCACACAGCCGCTCGCTCACTCCCCCCCTGGTGGGATGGGGGAGAGAATCGGAAGGGTAAAAGTGAGAAAACTCACGGGTTGAGATAAAGACAGTTTAACAGGTAAAGCAAAAGCCGCACATGCAAGCAAGGCAAAACAAGGAATTCATTCACTCCTTCCCATCGGCAGGCAGGTGTTCAGCCACCTCCAGGAAAGCAGGGCTCCATCACGCGTAATGGTTGCTTGGGAAGACAAACACCATCGCTCCGAACGTGTCCCCTCCCTTCTTCTTCCCCCAGCTTTATATGCTGAGCATGACGTCACATGGTATGGAATGTCCCTGTGGCCAGTTGGGGTCAGCTGTCCTGGCTGTGCCCCCCCCCCGCTTCTTGTGCACCTCCAGCCTTCTCAGTTGGTAGAGCATGGGAAACTAAAAAGTCCTTGCCTAGCGTACGCATCACCCAGCAACAACTAAAACATCGGTGTGTTATCAACCTTGTTCTCATCCCAAATCCAAAACACAGCACTGCACCAGCTACTAGGAAGGAAATAAACTCTATCCCTGCCGAAACCAGGACAACACTCTTTTTTTTTTTTTTCTTTTTTTTCCCTTCCCCTGGCTCCTAAAAGTACTCCCTCGTAATAATTGTATTCCTTGGAAACCACTTGTCCCTCAGGGAAGGGGAGCAGAGTGGCAGAAGAGCTGTATTTATTAGTGCCATAGAATGAATAATCTCAGGCCAGATGTGTGAGGGACCAGGGGTTTTCCAACCCAATAGCTCTTGAGGGGTGAAAAGAAGGTTCTGCTCCAGTGCAGACAGACCAGGAGCTGCCTCATGTGGGGGCTGTTGCAGTTTTGAGTGAGCTGTATGTTGATTGTTCCTTACCAGTCACAACAGCAGAGTTATAAGACAATAACCTGGCTGCCTGGTAAGAGTCTCAGCTGTGAGATGTTGCAGTGAGCAGCCAGTCCATTATCTCCCTATCCAAACCTCAAATCTTTCCCATAAAATACGAAGTCAGCCGTGGTACTCTTGTTAGGGAGCACCTAACGGCAGCATAGCCAGGGCAGGCAATGGAGTAGTTGTAAAAAGTGACCGGTGTTTGTTTGGGCAGCTTGGAAGCTTTGGCTCATTGAAACAGCTATCTCAAGAACTCCAATAATTGAAGACACATATGCTAGCTAATTTGAAAAAGCCATGGCTGGATTGTTCTGATTCATGGCTGGATTGTGTTTTTAATGCCTCTGAAATGACTAATAGTGTGTATAAATAGTGACATCCAGTGTTCAGTTAGATCAACCACAGGTGTGTGTTCCGTAAGGTCATTCAATTAAAAGATTTATTACAGACCCTATTTAAAATGCCTGTGTAAAGATAGTAGGCTAATTTGAATATTAACTACCTGCCAACTTCAACACACCTCCACAATAAAAATTTCCTTCCTGACTTGTTGGGGAACAAGAATGGTGTGGCTCTTGTATAATGCTTTAACTTTCTTTTTTATGACAGCAAGTGTCTGATTATTCCCAGGTGTTCTTGATTTCTTCTTTCTCTGCTCCTGTTGCTATGAATGTGGCCATTAGGGCAGCAGTCATAAAGGATGTGTTCACCACTTCCTTCTGTCTGTCTCTTAACACAGCCACAAGTCCACCGTCTTCTATCCACATTGATTCCCTGAGGTATCCACACAGTATTTGTGTTGACTGCCTTAATTTTGATCTTCTCTAATCATTCCCTGCCAGATGGCAGTTAAAGTTTAATGGTCCCTGTAAAAATAGTTCCCTTTCTTCTTTTAATCAGTCACGTGTGGTTGCTTAGCTAACTGTTAGATGTTCAGAAAGCATGAAGGGACCACCAACACAATTACTTCAAAATACACATCCATATTGTGATTTCAATGTTATGTAAAAGTAAAGGGTTACAAGGTAAGCAAGATTCCTGGAAGTTAGCATAGGCTACACAACCTTAAATTTTCTGTGTTTCTTTAGGTATATTAGAAAGATAAAAGTAATAATTTGTGATGCTTCATATAATCAAATGTAGATTATTTTTAGTATCTTCTAGGCTCAAATGTTTGTGTATGCTGTGCTAGAAAGCGTATGAGTATTATGCTTTTAGGGATGAATTGAGCAATACACTTAAGCAGATGCTTAACTTCAAGCACATGTGTATGGCTAACGATAGATAATACAGCCTTGAGCAAGGTACTTTGGCATATGCTTAATGTTAGGCTCCTAAGTAGTTCCACTGAAGTTATTTACCTTCTTGCAAGTTTAAGACTACATGTCGACACCTAATGACACAGAACCTAAAATTCTCCAGTATGTGTTTACTTGATTGAAGCTTATTAAAGGTTTGAGGGTTTTGCTGTATCAAGAATTTAATTCAATTGCATATTCATGCTATGCCTAAGTAGCAAATCACTTTAGAGGCAAATGGTTTAAGCCGTATCAGACACCTATGGAGTGAGCAGGTATTATTGTACCATTGAGGAATATGGAGAGCCTGGGAAAGTGATAGGCTAGAAGTCTAATCCAGCTGACAGTGCTGCCAGAGAAAAGATTGCTGTGGAATTAAATGGAGGCTGGATCAGGCCCCGAATGCCTTGCCTAGAGCAATACAGGAAATATATAGCAGAGTCACTAACAGAACCCAGATCTCCTGATTCAAATTAGGCTCCTTTTGTATCCAACATCTGTGTACGCTGCAACTGGATGTGTCATTGCAGCCTGCACAGGCTAGATTCTAGATTAAAGCTTGCGTGAGAACGCCTACGCATACTGCAGGCATCACACCCACCCACACATCCCAGTAGGATGAGTCTAGCAGAAGTGCAGTCCATCCTACATTATTCTCCCTGGTGGAAGACTGAGAAAATAGGGATCCTTGTACCTTCCGCCAAAGCATGTTTTAACAACCATCTCCAAAACAAGTTACCAGATACGACAAAGTATGCACTGCAACAGTACTCCCTGCCCCATTTTTTTGTTTTAAATGACAGTGGTGGAACTCAGTTATACAGAACTTCTGATCACCTTAGTGCTTTTTGATTTTGCCACGAATGCCAGGGAGTTGGGCAATAAAGGGAGTTGCTTCAGCTCCAATTTTTCCCATTGTGCCTTAATTAGTGATGAGCGATTTGGTTCTAACATAACAGCAATAGCTATGATATTTTGCTTAAGATTTTGTCCTGAAAGGAAAATTTTCTATGCTTCCTCTAGGTATATTTCCTCAGTTCCTTTTTATATGCAGCTTTTTTGGGTAAGACCTAGGCCAGAGAGCAGAGACATAGATGGGACTGTTTGTATTATGATAATAACCAGATGACCTCATTGAGATCAGGGCCTTAGGGTACTGGATGCTGGGAAAAATGTAATAAAAGCCAATCCCTGCCCAAAGGAACATGAAGTCTAAATACACAAGCTATTTTTTAAATCCAGGACACAGAGGTTGATTTGCCCAGTGTCAGACTGTGGCAGTTGCTAGTGACTCACTCTTGATCTCTTGTGCCTTAGCCAATGGACTTAATCCCAGCAGCATCCTTCTTCTCTATATTTAATTAAAATGGCAACAGAGCCCAGCTTGCTAAATTTCCATATGTCTGAGCTGTAAAATCTGTCAGCTGTGGAAAAGTGGACATACCTTTTTTTTCCCTCTCCCCTAGTTTCCTCTCCTGTTTCCATATCAGAGAAACACGCACTGGTTCCTTCCCTGCTTGGCTGAAGATTGCAAACATATAAACGATCAAAATAGAGCTTGCTGGGCTGATGATGGCTAATAGCAGGTGCCGAAGTGAAGGCGTTCCCCTATGGACACAACCCATCATGGCTGGGCTGATGCCCAGTTCACAGGTGGGAACATGAATCTTTCAAATGCAAAGGGAGATAAATTGCATCTAAACACTCTAATGATGATAATGTAGAGAGGCAGATGTGGTAACTGAGTGTTAGAATCCCTCCATACGCTCTTTACTTCTATTATACTATCACATTATATACTATTGGCTAATATAAGCCAGAGGCAAAAACAGAATGTTGTTTGTGTTTGTCCTCTGGACTTCTTGAGATTTGTGCACCTTATAGATAGAAATATTTTTCACTGGCAAACTGACACAAAGGTCATTTTTATAAACTTGTATGAAGAGTGCGTTGGAAAGCACTCACTGGCATTTGTTTCAGCTGTGCAACTTTCGTTAAAACATTCACACTATAAAAATTGAGACAACTGCAGCTCAGAAATCCTGACTCTGGGCAAGGAATTTTGTTTCCTTGCCGCTAGTGTGGCCACTTGCACTTTTGCAAAGAGGGTGCCATGCAAAGACTTGTAATTCAGAAGCGGTTTGGATCCACTTTACGTAAATGTAAATGACATAATGATTTCACAAGGTGCAAGGCAGCAGAGGAGGAGGTGCAGAGCACTGCCAAGTGAGTCTAAGCGTGGAGAATATGTAAGAACCACACAGAACATTTATACACCTGATATAGTATATGCCAGTTGTTAAGGCAGAAAGCCAAAGGTAATGAGCGCTGTGAGAATTACGAGAGCTCCTTTTTGGCCCAGGTTCTTGCGTGTAATTGAAGCACTATCCTCTACTGATCCTTCAGGTGCTATCAGAATGATTTTATCCAGGCTTCAGGGGAGAACCAATCCCTAAAGAATGGAGGAAACTTTCTTTACATTATAGCTAGAAGCAAGCTATGGACATGACTCATGAGTATTCTTAATAGCTTTCAAAGAAAGTGAAATTCCTAAGTGAGGTTTTGATTTTAATTTAGAAAGGGATTTTTATGTGTGCTGCAAGATGAACGGCAAACCATATGTATGTTTATGTATTTATGTTACTAGAACTTATCACGAAATGTATATTAAAATGTCTTCATGGCATGTATTAGAATTTATATTTAAAAACATTTCTATACAGAATTAGAAAAAAATAAGGCCATACAGTATTAGAAAAAAATAAGGCCAATAATAGCCATCCAGGAATATTCTCCATCAGTCTGTACTCTCCATCAGTTTTAACGATAGGCTATTTCTTTTTCTTTAACCAGCTTCTAATGTATTCACAGACAAGGAGCGGTTATAAGACATTCTAATCTTATTCCTGAATAATGGATTTTAGCTTTTTTTATCCTAGTGAGCTCCTTCTCACCTACAATATTGAATTTCAAGGAGTTGGTGGCTACTCTGTGATGCTGAAAATTTCTTTCTATTTCTCTGTCAGTTTCCAGCCTCAAAATCTTTTTCAAAAGATAATCTATACTTGAGAAAATAGTCAGACTGAGAAATCAAAGACTAACTTGGCAATCTCATTAAAGTGCACGTAGTAGCACTTAAAGTACACTTAGCTTTCCTCGCCTTCTACATTCTGTCTTCCTTTGTATGTTTTTACTTCAGTTACAGTCTGTTTAGGACCAACACTTGCTTTTACTTTTGGCAGAGGACCTGGGCCAATTGTGTGCTGCCTAAAATAAATCTATTTTTTAATCTATTCATTTTATGGTTTAGGTATGGGGCATCTGAGTTCAGAAGCATCCTTCAGAAATGTCCACTTGGAAAAAACATTCTAAAACTTTTAAAGATAAGGTAGTAATCCTGGGAAGCACTGAATGTATAATTGACAAATCAGAAAGATAAGAAAAATAATTATTGAAGCTGTGGAGAACATGCAGGTTAACAGATAACTAAACTGCAAAAATTGTTTGCTGATAGTTCTATTTAATTTTTTTTTTTTCTTTCTGGGAGTTCAGTGATGTACTATAATGAAAGGGAGGAACTGTTAATTTAATTTGAAACTGGAAATTCAAACCAATGGATTTTACTGCAAATTGGAAACAACAGAAACCCCTGTGACTCAATTATTGAAAACCGGACTGGCCAAAGCACTACACTTAATTGCACACCTGCAAGGATGAGGCAAACTGCTGTGTCTATTTGTTACCGCTGACATTGGTCTGGGAAGACACATACTTAATTAGTAACATTAAATACACTATTTCTGTTAACAGGACAGTGCATATAGTTGTTAGTGAAATTATGGGAAGGACCTCTTTTGGCTGTCCATAACTACTTAAGGACATCACATAATTCTTTTCTCTGTTTATCAGTAATGATTCTTTGAATCATACAAAAACAAGTACACTGGTAGAATTAAAATCAACCAACTAACCAAAAAAACCAAGAAAATTGAGATAATACTAAATTAGACTTTAGCTACTAGTGGAAGTAGACTGACAAGTCTAATATCAAAGAATCTTCCATGCTACCTAGTATCTTTTTACCTTGTGGTATGTGCTGGTTTTGACTGAGGCAGAGTTAATTTTCTTCATAGCGGCTAGTATGGGGCTATGTTTTGGATTTGTGCTGAAAACAGTGTTGATAACACAGGGATGTTTTAGTTACTGCTGAGCAGTGCTTACACAGAGTCAAGGCCTTTTCTGCCTCTCACCCCACCCCACCAGC
>NW_008795194.1:2726710-2758935 GCF_000699145.1 Aptenodytes forsteri
TTACACGTGATGGAGCCCTGCTTTCCTGGAGATGGCTGAACACCTGCCTGCCGATGGGAAGGAGTGAATGAATTCCTTGTTCTGCTTTGCTTGTGTGCGCGGCTTTTACTTTACCTATTAAACTGTCATTATCTCAACCCATGAGTTTTCTCACTTCTACCCCTCCGATTCTCTCCCCCATCCCACCAGGGGGGGAGTGAGCGAACGGCTGTGTGGGGCTTAGTTGCCGTCTGGGGCGTTACCACAGTAAGAAATAGTTTTATCAGAAGGACATTTGCATTCGGCTTTCATGGAGAAGGCTTTTCTGAGAAACAGAAACCCAAATTGTAGTATTAGCTGAGAGAAATACAGCAAAGCAAATCCATCCTTCTCAGAAGAAACAACGTTAAAGAAAAGTGAGTAGCTGTATAAGGTATCACTGCTTCTGTCAGTGTTTGTAAGTGGAAGTTACACTGGTATATTAAACTGGCAGTTTACCCCCTTTGATTATACTGTATCCACCTAACTCATGAGGAAAGCATAAGAACATTAAAGAACTGCTTTTGCACCTGTTATCCTTATATTACGCTTTGCATTTTTAATGCTTAGCAGAAGCTGTTGGTGTTTAAAAATCTTCACCAAATGTATCCATGCAGCGTGGAAAAAACTGAAGTCATTAAACTGCATGTCATAAAACAGAATCATCTTGCATTTAATTACTAGATTTCTAAAGCAATTACTAAATTTGGCCCAGGTGCCTGCCTAGAGGGAAGCCAAGTTTTTCTTCCATTTTGAGAAATTAGCCTTCCTTGTTTTCTCCACAGAGCAGGAGCGTGCAGTAAGCGTGCTGTGCTTGGCATAGGTGGCCACCAGCACGTAGGATGCCGCGCAGGATGTCTGAGCGCAGGCAGGCACGGTGTCTGTAGGAAGACCTGTCATGACGGAGCAGGTACAGGTGCTGGCTTCACCTGCCGCGCAGGCTGTGGGAAGGACTGATACGACAAGCTAGCCTTTCTGCAGGAGTTGGAACAGAGTCAGCCTTCATGTTTTGATTGCATATAACTATTTGTTTCTTTACAGAGGAGTCTATGTCTTTGAATTTTTCTCTTATTTTTCTTATATGTTCCCATGATAACTTGACACAGAGTAAATATAAAATTTGTTTTTAACTACAAACAGGCATTTAGTAAATGCCAGAAATAATGGAGCATTAAAAGTTTGGAAACAAGTAAACAGCAGCCATAGCAAAAGTGTGTTAAAGAAATTGGCTCATCTAATTTAAAATAGTAAAATGACCAAGTTCCAGGGCTGAATTATTCCCAGAAGTAATACCATTACTTCACTCAGGAAGCATTACTCAGTGGGACTGTAGCTGGAACATTTTCAACCTTAAGGATTCATCTTCAGAAACATCATTCTTGGAATGCAAAACATCCTGGGAGCAGTCCTAGAACAGTAACTCACATTTCTGTATATCACAAACTTCAATTTGCTCATGAGTCATTTTGCTGTTCAAGAACTGTATAAAATGTTAATTTTATGTCAGTAAGGGTTAAGGTTCCAAGGAATTCAGCTTTCATTGAAGTGTGGGATTTCCCTACACGCTCTTGAAAATCCTGTCTCCAATATTAAAATGCTTCACTTTTTTGTCCACAGGAGAAAATTCCATGCAGTTACTTATGGTCTCCCCTGTAAGATGTGATAAGGTATCTCCAGAGATAAGAGTTAAGGTGGTGTCCTACCATGAAGTGGACTGTTTAGTGTGGTGAGGAAAAGAAGCTGGGTTTATTTATTCATTTACAAAAAATACCCAGAAGACTGACCCTAATTCAAGTGTGCAAAGCTGCGTGACATGAAAAGCTTTGCAGAGCTTTTTCCCCTGGTGTCTTAGACACACTGTGGAAGTTTCTTGCCCGGTGAGATAAACTAGTGGATTGACAAAAATACAAACTCTACCTAACAGGAATTGCAGTAAAGCAGTGTCTTAGTCCAGAGTGCAATAGAGAAAACATCATGTTCATAGTATCCTATCTTTCTTTCTATTACACAAGAAATCAGATTGAGCAAGATTGTGCTAAATTCCACTCGTAAATACTGTGTAGAAAACTGACAGTCTTCAAGCTTTTATTAGTTTACTTTAAAACTGATACAGGGGTGGTAGTCTTGAATTGTTGTTGATAAATATTTTCTCCTGGAAAAACATGTGAAGTAACTTTCATTATACTGAAAGTTTAACCTCAGTTAAATTTACTGTTTCTTTTATGTCTGCCATTCTTCTATGATTGTGAAAATGTGGTGCTTCCTTGGAGGATCACTGCCCACACGGAAATTGCATTGGAATTAGGTTAAAGTAGCTCTTTCTTATAAGAGAAAAAGTCAAGAAACTGGAACTATGCTATAGCTTTCATTGTACTCATCTTAAAAATACTGTCACTGCTGCTGCTTTTGTGCTGGACTACCAATGTAAGAATTACAAGTCATTGGAAAGTCTTTCTGTATTTGTTAGAAAATTGTATTTTAATGTTAGTAGCTGAGATCACTAATCTAAACCTGGCTCCTTATGTACCTGCATGCAACCGTGTAGTCAGCACTCCTATTATCATGTAACTGCTTCCAAGTGTATCCTTCACAGACCACAGCCACAAATATCTCTTGAGGTGAAAGTAATTTAGTCATGTAGATCTCTGTATTATTTCAGTCCAAAAGCTCAGCTTAAATAGAGACTTTCAGCTGAGTTGAAATGTTTTTGCGATATGCACTGATGTGAGACCAACAAATCTATTTCACTTAGGTGCCTTAAGTAGACTCAGATCTTTAGTTTTAGCTGTGCTGTTACATTTTCCTGAAAGCTCCCTTATCCATAAAAAACAAAGTAAGAGCGGAAGCACATTTTCTTGTGACCTAAAGGCATTTGGCTGTTGGTATTTATCTTCTTCCGTTTAGAGAATAATGATTGGGGAACATACTTTTCTTGTGTCTGAATGGTCAAAATTTACATTGCAATGTGCTTTCCTGCATGTGTAAAGGTACAAGCTGTGTGCTACACACCAAATTCAGGCTCAGATTCTTTCTTCAGATGCACATGTACAACTTCTATAGCGGTCAGTGGAAGGTGCATACACAGATTAAATGCTAAAATAATATGGCATTGCATCCATTTGCCTTGGCTGAGAATTTTAGTTCAGAGAACTGTCAACAAACTGTAATTCAGTGCTTTAGCTCCTTACCATATTCATATTATGAAAATAAGAAGACTTTTCACTCCCATGGTGTTAAACAAAGATTTAGTAGGAGGTGTGGAGTAGTCTTGGATGGGAAAACATATGAAGGCTACGCACATACATCTCCAGAGTAAGCTGTTTATTGTCTCACTTATGGTATCCCTGAACAATTTCTGTTGGGAACAGGGTATTGGCCATACATTCACAGTTTTGGGCAGAACCCCTCCTGGATGCTAGTTTGCATCCTGATTTTGATCTAATGGTTGCTTCAAAATGAGTACTTTTGCATAAGGTAGTATGGATCTTTATAAAAAGAATCATGGTTGAAGATACATGACTTTGCAGTAGCTAGGCCACGCTGAACAAGTCAGATGAAACAGAGCTCAGTTTTACACAAAAATTGTGGATATTAGCTAATTTATAAAGATATACTGGGAATATTTTAATTTGTATTATGAAACAGTTATAAATCCATGATGTTGATTGTAATTTTATTTTTATCTTTCACTACCAGCAGAGGGAGCACCAGTGATTAAGCTGCACAAACCTTGGAGGTTTTGTACACTGATACATGCCACATCCTCCATCAGCCAAATTCTGTCTGCAAACACCCAGACAAAACTTCTAGTGCTGTCAGCAGGATCTGAGGAAAAATATCTGAGGGTAGGACTGATCCTTGAATGTGTTCAAATATTCATATTTTCTTCAAAATAAACTCTTGTCTACCCCCCAATTAAATAAGTAGCATCATATTTACGGCTTTGTGAAAAATACATGGCACACATGAGTGGTATTTGGAATAAGATCTAAGACCTGACTACACAGACCATGGCCATCACATCTGGTAAGCTGAAGGCATGCTCCAAAGATGTTTAGCAAACTCCATTTCTGATTTTGCAACTTAAACCACAGTTCTGTGGGAAAACAGATTTCAAATATGAAAACTGTAGTTACTCAAAACCTAAGATTTTGAAAGATGTTGGAATGCATTTCAAAGTTACCATTTGTTGCAGTTGACTTTCAGACAGTGTTTAAAAGTGTCAGAATTATTAAATCAGTCCTCACAGATATTTTAGCATTTTCATTCAACCCTCAAATCTAGCAGAAAAATGGAACTCCACAGCTGTTGAAAAAACATGTAAGAGAAGATTGGATATAAAGCAGTACAGCTCATCTCCAAAGCTCTAGATTTTCTTTAAAACTTTTGTTGGGGAAAGCAGTATAGAGAACGTCTCTTAAACAACTCCTAACTGAGTCCTAATATGCCAGCAAACATGTTAGGTGGCTATATGACATTTTACCCATTTCAGTAATCATCTTTATCAAATATGAACACCTATATTGTTGTCACTTCATATAAAGTAATATAAAGCTGCACAAAAAATCTTATATCAGACTGGATTTAAGCTTATTCCCCCATATTTTCTCACAACAGTAAAAGCACTTAATTTGAGAGTTAAGCCAATGTATATGCCCAACCAACATCACCCTAACAAAGACATTTTAGACTTGACAAAGAGGCTGTGTGCGTGAAACCTTTTTTCCTTCAACCCTATCAGCCCCTCTAATGGAAGATTCTCTCGCTACAACCTTACATGCTTATAAACACAGCCGAAACAAACCTAGCAGCTCAGTTCCTGCCCAGGATCATCTCAGTTCAGTTCATCTCAAAGACAGCCATCTAAAACTGAAAACCTAACTCTGATCATCAGCCTGACTTTTATTACATTATTTCTAAGAAATGTAAATTGGAGAAAATGGCCGTTATGGAGACTTCATATTACAGGTAGGGAAAAGATCAAGAGTTTTGCTGGCGGTCTTGCATGAAAAGAAGTGAGGGATCTCGGAGTCTCTTGTGGGTTCCCCATCACTATGGTATCACACATCTATCTGTTGGAGAAAGTGCATGAGGAAGCCTTACTGCAAGTTACTGTCAGCCTGCATAACCTGCTAAGGATCCAGCTAAAACACCTGGCATGTGCGAGGTGGACACATGCTATCTGAAGCGTTCAGAGCGTTGTATAAGTAAATTATACCTAGTCATCAAAATCCATGTCTGTCCAGAGACAGACATCTAGTGTCTGTTTGCTCACATGTCACTGTCACTCCTGTAGCGATTGGTGTCAAGAATGTGACAAAATTAAATCTTCTTACCTCAGGTGGCACTAGAATAATGACAAACCACTCTTCAGTATCCAGATCAGCATGGTCCTCCCAGTTACTTATTTTGTTGAGGCCTGGGCATCGATCAAAGATTTTTTAGTACCTGCAAAGAAAGAACTCAAACTTTCATATCTTTCCTGACCAAAAGTTTCTTTGATCAAGGTCAATGTTACTGTGTCCAAACGGCTTATTCAGTGTGCTGTACAGCCATATGGGCTAAGTAAAAGTCATAAGGCTTTATTTTGTTAAACAAATATCATTTTAGCCAGCTTTGAAGAAAGGGCAGAGGATGGATTACCAGTGTAACTGGATCATGTCTTCTGTTTACCACTCTTACAATACCTTCTAATTTTTCGGCTAATTAATTAAATGTTCACACTTTTTCAAAAAGAAAATCCTGAAAACAGCAGTGCAGTTTGGTTTGCAGCATGTGATATTATTAATTCATATGCATTCATGTTCATAATTCATCTTCAAAATTGCTGTCATTAATTTTTGTCATTGGATTCTTTGAAAGGGAATTTGGAGCATACTTTCACTGTATATTTATCACATTCAATTTTTCCATTTTGCTATATCTGATTCCTTTTGAAATTTATTTACCATTTTTATAATTTACCAGAATTGATTACCGTGTAGGAAAAGAACCAACAATTTCAGAATTCAGAAGGCTAACTGAGTGGCTCACTATTGTAACTCAGTAACTTAAATACTGAGTATTTCTCTTTCAGATAGCTCTAGTCACTGGATGTTAATGAATTACATGGTATTTACTGATGTAGCTAAAATGGGTCTGAGTTGTTGGATCCATAAGCTACTTTTGTCTGCATTCTGAAAAGGTGACTATTTCTCTTAAAAATTTATTGCTCTACAATGTTGATTTCTGATCACTGGGTGTGTCACTACTTAGTTAAATCAGAAACATTTTTTGCCTCTAGTACTGAATGGTTAAAGTTTCTACATGCTTTAAGTGCATATGTATTCATAAGCAACATGATTGTTTATTTTCCTATAGCTTAATTCTCCCAAGTATAGAGAAATCTGCTACAATGTTTATATTGAAAATTACAAATATGCAATGATACTGTAGCTTGTCTGCTTTTGGTTGCGATCCATAAGTGTATGTGCCATTTAACAACCAATAAAATATGACAGGCATATACAATTCTGTCTGAGCAGGAAAGGAAATTTTATTGCTCAGGTTTTAGTCACACATGCCCTACATAAAGTTGTACAGTCAGATCAGTATTTTATTGTTACTTACCATATGTGTTACATCCCTTAGGCATGAAAGAGCAAGTTAGACAGAAAGCATTAACCTTATCTGCAGGAGAAGAAATTACTTCAAATAAGTTTGTAGTCAAAACAGCCTTTCTTTAGGAACAAAACAAGAAAAACTGGAAACAAATCTATATATCTTGTACATCTCAGCCAGAGAAGAAAGGAGCCAATCTTACAATCTTAGATTTATTAGCTTCTTTCTTCACCGTGTCTCCTCTTACACACTGAAATACTTGATGATGCACTACCACAGACCACTGAAATCAGTAAGTAAATTGCTATCTCCATACCCACTGTATCCCCCCAAAACTCCCGGTATTCAGGGCCTTCTTGGCCTAACACAGAGAAAGCATTCATAATCTTTTGTGGTTATGTGCATAAATTTATGCATAAATTTATCAGAATCACCAGGTATGTTGCGCAGCGGTAGGTCAGTGGTGAACAGTGAACTCAGGAGGATACATCTGCACTCTGTTCACGCTTTTCGAGTTCTTTCTACAGCACAGTGGGAGAGGGCAAAAGGAGAGGTGATGATTTTGAGGCATTTCTGCAGATAGGGAAGGATTTCAAAACAAATTCCACTGGCTTGTTATCTTGGAATACACAGATTATGTTTTCTTTAATACACATATGAACTGGAATTTATTTTTACTGTTGTACCACCGGCATTTATCTCCACCAGTTTAAGGAGTATGTTAACAGCCTGCAATGCATTAGAAGGGCAGGATATGAACCTACACAGGATATGAATTTATAAATGCTAAAGGAGTGTCGCAGCAGCAACATGTAAATCAAAGTTCATAAAGCCAGGAAATAGCTTACTTTAGATGAGCTGATACAAAGTAGCCACATATTTATTGTTTAGGGGAAACAACAAGTACTTTTGTGGGACCAGACTGAGGGACTGAATGATCAGTAGGCAATGCCCTGACAAGGATTAATACATGATAGAAGAGAGGGAGAGAAAATAAGCTGCATTTCAGATTCCAGCATGCAATGCACCAAAAACACTGAGCAAGGCCTCTGAAAGCCAGGTAAGGAAGCTTGTCAGCTTTTCTGTTTCTTTGGGTACTTTATCTATCAAGACAAACTGAAAAAAGGAAGAGCTACAATACCTTCATTTAAAATGTTCCAGGTAGCTGTCTGAGATATTTTTAAGCAACATTGGCTGAAGTAATGGAGGAGTGAAGAAATAGCCCCAAGAATCTTTAAGACATTTATCCTGGATAAAGTTGCTAATCTCAAGCTTCAGATAAACTAATACAGTGCTTGCCCAAGCAAAATTTCAGTACAAGTCCCTTAGAAAGTGGGGAAAAGTTTGATTTTCTCTGCAATCACATATTCCCACAGAAATAATGTATTTGTATGTGTAGTTAATGCTTGATGGATTTATGGCTGACTATAGATGTCTGAAGATTACAGAATGATTGCCTGAAGAGTGAACCCTTGAATTTAGCCATATTAGTTGATAATACTTTTTCTGCTTCTATTTTTTTTTAAATCAAAGTGATTTCAGATTTCTGAGCAACTACCCATAATAGGAAACAATCCGTTTGAAACACTGGAGAGTGTAAGTAGAAGGTGTTAATTATAGCTAAATGCCCAATTCCCCTCCCCGGCTCTGGGCTATACGCTACAGTTTTAGGTTGCTTTCATTTTAGCAACCATTTGATCTTTCCCAGGAGAGGATTTTGTACTATTTCTTTTAATCTTCTCTGCATGCAGTTCAAAACTGGCTCACTGAACTCAATTTTAAGTTAGTGTTTGCGTTTATGAGTGAAAGATCGCAGGATCTACAACAAAACAAATAAAAATGTTTATAAATGTCAGTTAAATTGTGTGAAGTAAAGTTAGATGCATATGATTGCATGATGCTGTTACTCCCTCAGCTCGCTATGATCTGTGGGAAAAATAGAATTTAGAAACCTTAGACCTTTGTAAAGTACAATAAGCTTTTACCATAATGCCTTTTCAACTAGTGAACAATCTAGCAAGTAATTTTAAAAATATGTTGAAAATAAAACAGATTGATGTTTCACTCTATGCATATGAGGATCTTCAGTGACTAGAACCAATTAACCAGACAGAACAAAGTTAAACAAACACATAAATCTTTGCAGGGTGGACATTCTGTGCAGTAAATAATGCAACACTTCCACTGTCATCAGATAACGTGTACTGTGCTAACTTCCACTGAGCCAGATTTTGGCACTAGCATCAGTACCAGGTAGGTATATCTTGTAGCTCTTAAATTCTATGGATCAAAAGTCTCCAGAAATCAAAACGGCTCCGTTGAATCAAACTAGATGGGATTTAAGTTAAAGTGAAAACAGGTCATGCAGTCAGCTAAGAAATTGCAGTATGTGTTTACCCGCCTCAAAATATTGCTCCAGATCTCATTCCTTTTGTAAGCATGTCTACAAATCCAAACCCCTTACTTTCCACATCCATTGTTTTCATAAAGTTCCAAAGAGACATTCATTTCCCAACTTCCTTCTAGCACTGCAATAGCAAAACACGCTGCTGGTGTTAGCCATAGCCATGTCCACAATTTGGGTTCAGACAAAGTGACAAATCAGCTGTAAGACCAAAATGCACAAAGGAGAAGTTGCAGCAATATCCTAATCATGCTTACAACAGAAAAATACACTGCCAAAAGTATTGAATAAATACTTGACAAATGAAGGAAAAACCAAGACATAAGGAAAATAAAAAGTAACAAAAAAGAAGAAATGAGAAATCTAGCACATTATGTACTGGTCTGGACCCCACAGAATAAGGATTTCCATGCATTAATATACCAAAACCAGAGTTAGTAACCTTATTTGGACTGGCTCTACTTTTAAAATCTAGTGAGGCAAATTTATACTCAGGCCCCATTAAAACTGACTAGTTTCAGAGCTGTTGAATTTGGGAGCATTGTATCGTATAACTGGAAGCAGAAGTTAATGTACTGAGTGTTGAGTTTCACTAAGATGAAATATTAATTCATATTTATTCTGAATGTTGATTGTTTTAATACCCTGAATTTAAATACAGAAGATTAGATGTAATCGGTTGTTTCCATATGTCACAAGACCCAGTTGCTCTTTTAACTGTAAATTCTGCAAGCATTTTTTTCTTACCTAGCAATTCAAGCAAATGATTTAAAATTAAACCATTTTTTCCAGCACCTGTAAAAACGTGCAAATGATAGAACCGGCAGTATGATGATTGCTTTACAGATAAGCATTTTCTTCATCATCTTCAAGGACATCCAGATTTATGATCTAATCACTCAGCCCTTTAACAGAATGCATTCGAGTTTGATTAAAAAAGAAAACAAATAGCAGTGCAGGTTTATTAATGAAATCTGCGTGACCTTTTCACATATGGAACTCTCTCAAAATAGCAAGTTTAAAACTGAGTACGGCCTTCTTGTCCGCTTTAGCTTTGCCCATCCTGGTATGCAGCATGTTTTTGGTGTGCTTTTTCACATTGGCAAGTGCAAATTTTGGAAAGCCATCTCCCCCCTCCCCCTCCTTGAACTTTAATTGCTTAACCTACATCCTAATTCAAGTTGCTCATAAACCTTAGCCTTTGTTGTAGGTCCGACAGCTGCGTTATGTCAGTAGCAAGTAAAACCTTCACAAAGTTCCGGAATGCTGCAAGACATTTTATAGGTACTGCAATAAAAGGCAAATTGAATTTACAAAAATGCATTTGTCACTGATTAAAAACTTACAAAGTTAATTGGAAACACTGTGTAGGTGTTGCCACACAACTAGAGGTGTAACTGGTGGTTTTAATTCAGTTGGAGCACGGGGAAGAGTAGCCGTTCATGTAAAGCCAGCAATCTTATTCATATTTCTTTTTCCTTGAACAAACAAGGTGTATTTACTGGAAGACTTGCATGAATGGTCAATATTTAGCAGCATTAAAATGTTGGCCAAGGAGTAGTGACCACTTCCAGGTTCAGTTTTCAAGGCTGTATCAAAGTAAAGTTTGCAAGTACCAGTCAGCGCCCATTAGTAATTGCTGCGTCCCTTGGGAAAGTTTTCCAGGCCTTTTTTCTCCCCCCTTGTTTTACGTTGGCAAAGTTGACACTACTGGAACGATCAATTCTTCAGCAAGCAAGGAGGGGAGAGGGAGGTAACCAACAGCCCAGGCAATCAGCACCCTCCCCCTGGAGCCGAGTGAATTATCTCCACATAATCCACTTAACCTTTGCCATTGTGGGACCTGGGAAGCTGAAGGTATTTTTAAACTTGAGTCTTTTAATTGCCAGTTTATAGTGTCACTAGTCCAGCTCAGCTGGAAAGAGGATGATTGGAAAATAGTTCCATGAGGCAATAGCTTTTCACCTCGGCTAGGAGTCCTAATTATTATTAGTTTTGTGGCTCACTGTCTTCTATGTCTGTGGGGACAATGATCTGCAGTGAATCCACAGGTGATGGAGTTTCTTTAACATAATATTACTCCTGGTTAATACAGCTAAAATGTCATAGATTTCAAAATACTTACAATCTTAAACTTGGGTAACAGATATATTGTCGTTAATTGTCA
The DNA here is from genome assembly GCF_000699145.1 of Aptenodytes forsteri. Lineage (NCBI taxonomy): Eukaryota > Metazoa > Chordata > Aves > Sphenisciformes > Spheniscidae > Aptenodytes > Aptenodytes forsteri. The sequence goes on from NW_008795194.1 coordinate 2,737,900, forward strand.
ATATGCAGAAAAATCCAAACTAACACAAAATGTGGGAACAGCTCATTAACAGCAAGGTTGAGTAATATGAGAAAGCTGCTTTGCAATTTCTACTCTTAGCAATCTCCACTTGCTAAAATAATTTATTAAAATCCCACGTAGTCCCCTTATCAGACTTTAAAGGAAAAACAAATAATGCCTCAAGCAAATGCTGAAGGATGCTTGTTGATAGTTTTCCAAAGACAAGCTATGGAAAATTCAATGAGAAAGTGGTTAGTTCAGTAGACTGCAGCAGGCTGTGAGAACCTTCTGATATATTTTTCAGTGTGGCTGCTTAAAATTTTAGAATGTGCTTACCTATTTTATTGATGAATATTCCACTGTGCTGGACTGTGGGTATGTCCACATTTCAGTGATCATCAAATCAAGCAAGCAACCTTGTATATAGTCTTAACAGAGATACCAAGAAATGGAAACTGCACCTTTTCCTTGAGCTGGAATTTCAAAAGAGATAGGCATTAACAAAGTTTGGCTTCTTTGGAAATCTAAGTCTTAAGAGTCCCTGAATTGTATATGTCCACCTTGTCCCTTTAAGATCTCTGGGTAAAAATGGGATACCAGTACCTTTTACAAATTCTCAGGTAATCCTCAGCTCTGTAGTTTTTGCTCCTCATTTTCTTCATAATTTTAAGTTTCCCACTCACTGATAGAGATGAAGAGTGCACTGCTGGTTGCACTCGTGCAAGAATGTGGCAGTCCACTGCAGACCTACATTGTTAGTTATTTTTCAGCAATACAGATAATCACAGTCCATCATGCTCATAGTCTATATACCAATCCAAAAAACCCCAATGGTACACACTCCCAAAGAAATTCTGAAGGGGAATTACTAATTCGACCATCTCCTTGGTTAACATTCTTTGGTGCATACTCCACCAAAAGAAAACCTCCCTATGTGATACCTTAGCATCAGTACAGAAAGAGAATTATTCTGGGAAATTGATGCCAAAACAGAGTTACTGGTTCTCACCACAGTCTCTTTGTCATCTCCTTGATCTTTTATTAATGATAAGGAAGCAAACAGCAGTAGGCAGGATTCAGTAACAGCAGCAAGGATGATCCAAATATTCCATTCCTAATCCTGCTATTCAACAATTCAGCATTATATGATGGGAACACCACATTACATTATTTTTCACTTGCAATCTTTGAAAAGAAACACAGACTAAAAAAGGAAAGACAAAAAACGGATTTCCAACCCTAAATGTATATTTTTATCCAGGCCTACTGACCAAGAAAGAGCATTTATTCCATTTTGTTGGGTATCCCTTCTCACCTTCATGTGTTCATGGCTCATGCCCTACTTTTCAGAGAACTTAAAAAAAAATGAGAGAAAGAGTATGTCATGGAAGACTGTAGTCATGTCTGTGACTCAGCCAGGTCCTTCATTTGGGTTGTTCTGGGCTAGAATTTCAGCAGATTTTTATGGAAATTCACTCTTCTTGGCCCACCCACCAAGATGACCAAATATATGTGGTAGAGAAGGAATGAATGGGATTAAATAAAAGAGAAAGTGTTTGGGTTATTTTTCCAATTTCTCTGTTATTTCTGTAGTTAAGACTTTAATGGAATGATTAGCATCAACATGACATTTAGCAAGTAAGGGATAGGCAGAAAGAGGGGCTTACTGACCTTGGTGCAAAATCAAAGGAGCCAGCACGGCAGCTGTACCTTCGTACCTTTCTTTTCTCAGGACAGGCCCCAAATGCAAAACAAATTAAACAAAAGCCTGTATTTATGTTGGAGGCTATAGCGTAGTGAAAATGTGGCCTTTATAGATAGATGTGAGCCTCAAGTACCTCCCCCTTGTTAAAGCTACCAAGGAGCAGCAAAGCCCAGGGCTGGCCTCGGCGTGCCGTGCCCTCGCCCCGCTCCCGCTCCGTCAGCCCTCCTGCAGGCCGGGGCCCGGCTCCACCCCACAGGCTGCGGCTGGCTCCATCCACTGCTGATGGGACGCGTGCCTGCCGGCCTAGCGACCCCAGCGTTAACGGAGGGTTTTGTACTATTTCACAAGTGAGTATTGATAAAAGCCAATTAGGGGTTACAATTCTGTTTTAAAAATAAAAAAGAGAGACATTTCCTCTTGAGTGTTACAGTCTCCCTTGTGACAATATGTACTACCCTTAAAGTCTCGAACAGCCTCATGAATGGGGGATGTTGATCTTCACAGAGTGATAGGTAAAATGTGGTGCCATCGGCACCGGTGGAGGGTTTTGCCACGGCTTTCAGCTTTTCATCCTTCCTGGACAATTGTGAGCATATAAAATAGATTACCTTTGTGCTTCCTCTTGTAAAAATGGGCACAGAGACAGAGAGAGAGAAAGAGAGAAAGAAAACGCTTTCAGAGCTTTACCAGTAGCTGCTGAGCACGGGAGATGTTATCTAAAGTCATGTTTTATACAGCTGGAAAAAAGTTCATTTTATATGTATTCTCCTTTATCAGTTTTAACTTCTCTCACAGCTGATGAGATGGATCTTTCACAAAGTCACGATAAGGTTGTTATGATTTTGGTCATATTTTTCCCCACAGAGGAAAAACACCTCTCACTTTCAGCCCAAGGATTGTAACTCCAGATTAAAGATAAAGCAAAAGAGCAGAAATGAAGCCTCTGTGAATGCGCACCCTGTCTCGCCCCTTCCCCTAAGAGGCTGCGGCTGACCAAACTGCAGACAGGCAGCTCCTAAAATTGTACATGTGCATGATACCATAAACTAAATTGGAAGTTACATACCCATATACCCACCGCTTTCATCTCCACCACGTAGAGGAGTGCATTGCTGCCTTTCCAAGAAAAAATTTTTTACTTTGATGTGATTGAAAATACCACACTGATGTAGCACACTGCTGAACAATTTAGCCAATTTGATTCACTTATTCATTCTCATGAATATGAGGCATGGTATTACTGCTATTAATTTAATAACTTTATTCAAAGGCTGTAAAATACTTATCACTGATGGCTGATCTCAGATTGGGGAAAAAAAATCACCCATTTCCTACATGAAGCTTATAGTAAAGTCATGTTGCCAAGAGAGGCCTACATTCTGCAAGATCCCGTGGACATGCACTCAAACAGTTTTGATTAATGAACCTATGTCATGAACTGCCATCCCCTTTATATTCCCACCACCACTATAATTATTACAATTTGTATGCTGCTTTTATGTTTGTGAATATATGTGTGCTGTGTTTGCTCATCTAGCTAGACACAGCATGTCATATGCTGAATATTTCTCTTGGGAGGGAAATTGTGAAATACAGAAAAAGTTCACAGCATAACTAAGAAATGAAGTATTTTTTCCATCTCATGATATATTCCTTGTATCATACCTCCTTCTCAACTGGAAGATACTGTTGTAGTGGTGGAGATAGACATAAATTGTGATTGCATTTCAACAACTGAGGGCAAATATCATATATTAACATATTGATTTATTTTAATTTGCAGGAAGGTTGTTTTTTATATAAATATTTACTTGGGTATAAGGAGTAATAGGAAAGCCAAACAAAGGATATAATGAAGAGCTGTGGGTAATGCACCAGTTGTTAGAAGGATGGAGAACTATGTCTTGGAAAGTAGGGGCTATGAAGATTTGGAAGTCATGGCTGAAAAGCAGCTGGAAAAGATGTCTCAGAATGACAAAGAAAGACCTAATGTGATTCTTCAAGATGTAGATAGAAATACTGAGAAAAATGTGGAGGATGGTAGTAATAGCGATACACGTGGCATCAAGTCTATTTCTGAGGTTCAGCGTGGGATGTACCTACCCTTTGAAACTATGTTGACATATCAGAAAACCTCTGAGGAAAAAAACCCTGAGAAGTGGGAACCTACCTTTCCATAGAGATTTGGAATAAGCTCAATCTATTTAGTTCATCCACAGTTAATTAAGAGATAGTTTGATCATGGTCCATAATTATCTACAGATGAAGACGTTTGGTACTTACAAAACAGTTAAGCTAGTGACACAAGCATAGGAAGATCTAATGACTGGAAAAAAGACAGTGAAGCATAGAGTGAGAATAAAGTGCAAAGGGTACTTAAACACTGGAACTATTTCCACATGGCAGATTCATCTTCATCTGAAGATTTTATATCAAGCTTAATGTCAGTCTGAAGAAACAGGCTACCTCGCCAAGAACTTAGAGGCTTGATGCATGGATCGTGAGGTGAATTTCTACTGCCTGTTTTATCTAGGAGGCCAGGTGATATCAGATCAATGCAGGGTTGACGTAGGATTAATAGCAGCTTATGACCATTGCTGATAAAAGTGAGCTCCTAGAGAATGAGTTGGTGACTCATGGTCTATCCATACCAAGATTAAAAAAGAGATTTTTAGGATGTGTATTGGCCTGTCTGAACAAAGTGTTGGTCAGTTATAGACCATAAAACTTCCTTTTGAATCAGAAAACAAGGCATATGCTAGTCTGTTTTTAATGTCAGTGTGAAAGTCTATTGGCAGGAGCCAATGTCCGTAAAGTACGCCATATTACCTGGACCACTAAAAAAAAAGATTATCTAATTAATTACGTACCTTAGATTCTTACCTCCTAGCTCGTTCTCTTGTTTGGCCAGAGTTTCTTCAGAGTCTTCATCTGCAAAAGCTGCTTCAGTACGCTGAGCTCTTAATAAATGGAAACAAAATGAGAAACATTCATTCTGGAAGGAAAGCTCACATTATTAATATATTTTTATGTTGATTAGAGCTCAGGGCTGGATTCCCCAAGCAATCATTTCCTTGGAGATCAGGGTTGTCAGTGAAACTTATGTTTCCATCCTGGGTCAGACCAAAGGTTCACCCATCCTACTGGTCTGTCTCTGACAGTTATTTGCAGCAGATGCCTGGCACGCACAGTGTGATTTGTCGTGTGGTATGTCCATGGAGATTGCATCTGGGTTTTGTATTTCCTAGTCAGCAGTGGATTTATACTTTGCAAAATTGTCTAATTGTCTATTTTAAATGCACCATCTCCTTATTTCAATGTATGCTGCCTAGTCTTCCTGTTGTGAGCCATATGAACAAGCTTTGCTTTCTTCACAGTATCATTGATTACTATTGGATCACCTTCAGCCATCTTTTAAGGTAGTTTTTAAAAACTTAAGAAGTCCCAATCTGTTCAGTTATTATTTGCATGGAACTGCTCTGTGTCTGATCATCCTGTTGTACTTGAATTTTTCCTAGTTCTGCTGTAACTTTCTATTATACTCTGACCAGAACAGTAAGCTGTATCCAAGATATGGGCCCATCAGAGGTCTAATCAGTTCAGTGTTTTCTTTGAAAGTTCTTTCCAAATTATTCTTGACAGTGTTTGCTTTATGAAAACTGAAGAATACCAAGTTGATGGTTTTATAAACCAACCCAATCTGAGATCTCTTCCTTGAGCAGCAGTAGCTTGCTTAGAGCTGATTTCTCCATACCCTTCTTTTTACCATGTTATTTTGCCCTTATTGACATGAATTTCAGCTACCATTTTATTGCCCAGACAGTTATTATGAAAGTCATAGGCAATTTCTGCTTACGGTTTTACATTTGACTACCCTCAATAATTATATATCTTCAAACTTTGTCCTTTGACAATATACATCCTTTTTCCAGCTTAGTGTTTAATTGAAAAAAGAGAGAGAAAAAAGAGAAATATCTTCTTTTATATAACCATGCAAAAATAGAAATGTATACATTTAAACACCATTTCATCTGCTACTTTTCCTCTTTTAATTTCTCTCAGATTTTTGCTGGTTTGTATTATAAGAAAGTTTCAATCTGTGGGGAAAATTAGTGACAGGTTATGAATATTTCTTTAATCACAGATTCTGAGTACTGGTAACAGTATTTCTAAGGTATATGCTATCTGACTAACAAATCTTACGTTTTATTGGCTGTCTCATTTTGTTCTCTTTCATATTTCACATTTATGATATGTTCAGACATACCCCTGTTTTGTTAAGTAGGAATCTGTGTGGTCTTTGATGTAAGACATAATTTATTTGACAAGGAAATATGAGACGGTGCCCTGAATCTGCATTTAATTGATGGATTGAGAATTTTTAGCATTGCAACAAGACAGATTCTCATCCAACGTGTCATGGAAGGAGCGTTCTCTTAATCTGTTCTCCTGTGAATTAAAATACATGTATATATATATTGAGGAGTAATTTTAAAAATTCTTTATTGAAGGGAGTTAGCAGGGGTTTCATACATGTCTGACATCCAAATACTAAAAGTGATTGATGCTATTATCTGTTCATAAGGGTATTTTTATATCTATGAGAAGCGAGTGCTCCATTCTGACAAGTCTTCAGTAAACATCACTAACATTGCGAATGAAGACTAGCTCTTGGTAGTGCATTAAGGCTGGATATAAATACAACCCTTTTTCATCAATGCAAACTTGATGTGAGTTTGTGCTTATAATTAAAGTTTCTTAGTCATCAATCAGCGCCATTTAAAAAATTATTAATTGATAGTTGCATTATTCTTCCACATGATTTTCAATAGGACAGTATAGCACACCAAGAGCTTTCAGAGACTTCAGTGAAGTGTGGTATGCTTCAACTTGCTTATACAGTCTTCTGCTTACTACTATTTCAGTTTATTGTCTTCACAGATCTTCCAGCTATCACTTAAACTTATAGGATGCCCTTAATCTGAGACAACTGTCTTTTAATGTTTATTTATTAACTCCAATGCAATCCCTTGCTACTAGTACTTCTTGTGACATTTTTATATGGAACACAAGGACAGATTTTTTGGTCACCACCTTTTCTGCCAGGATTTCTGCTTCTTAAGTAATGTATTACAAAGCTATTTTAGAGCTGTATGGATGCTGGCAAGTAACCAGGCCTCTGAACAGCACGTTTACAGTATGCCTTTGTCTACTTTTTGTCTTAGCAAAAGGAAATTTTAAGCGTGGCTATTAAATGAATATTAGTATTTTGCCTAAACTTCTGCTCCCATAGATGTCAATACAAATGGTGATATCAACTTTAGTGGCATCAGGATTTGGCCAAAATATCAAAATACAATTGTTGGCAAAGAGCTCAGTCCTCCACCACTGAAATGAATGGTAATTTTGCCATTCATGTCAGTAGAAAGTGGATTGAAGTCTAATACCTTTAAGTTAATGCCCTCTCTGTTTCACAGAAACAATAAAACAAGATCATAAACAAGGTATGCAATTTTGCTTTTTTTCCACATCATTGTAACTTCAGAAAACTCCACAAAGCAGCCTATAGATATTCTAGTGTCAGTAAAGTTAAAATAAGAGATCCTGAAACATATTTTTTCCCCAAAGTATCAAGATACATGTGTGTTTATGTATATATTAGCTTAGGAGTACTTTTAAATCATTTATCAGGAGATAAATAATAATTTAATTTGTGAAATTTAGGTGGTTGACCTCATACTTTTGCTTTTTGGATTTGATTAATTTTCTACTACTAATAGTGAAACAAAGCTTTTTTTCATGTTTTTATAGTTTTACAGATGTTTTTCCATAAAAAAAAAATCAGAAATTAGCTAGGTGCTGGGATTTGTTTTTGAGGAAGGGCTAAGAAACTGCCAAGCAACTGCTGATTTTTTGATACAATATTGAATGTAAGCAAATAGATCCTCAGAAATACAAGAAAACATGACAGTTAAATTATGAGAGATTGCTGTCTTCATGCTTTAAATACCTTCTTAGCTTTTGGTGTCTGTATGTAGGGTCTGAGAAAAAAAGACAACTAACAATTCAGTTGTTTATAAAATTTGATTAGAAAATTCTAGTCACTGAAGTATAAAATTTGTTTAGAAAATTCTAGTCACTGAAGGTTCAGATTTTTACGTTTATACTTTACGTTAGGCAAGAAGGTATCATGGTTACGACAGCAACAGAATTAGAAAAGAGAGGGCATAAGCAGCAGTTAATATTAAAATATTTCACTGATTATTGGCTTTTGATTTCTTTCTCCCCCAGTTCAGCTGAAGACTCTCTTTCCTTCAAGATTTTCATGTGACACTTGTAATCTGTAGTTGCTTCCCCTCATACTTTATTTTGTCTTCATTATCACTGGTTGAATTAGGTAAATTTGATGTTTCCTGAGTAACCCTATGGATCACCAGGTGATCCAGAATGCTCTCTTTTTCCCCTTCAATCCTTGTTCAGGTCCTGCAGCAGGATGGGTGGTTTGATGACTGTTTATCTATTCCTAGGACTGGAACCAGAAGACACATACACATGCAACCCATTGGTTGACAGGGATTTCTTGATTACATCTATTTTCTTTTTCAGGCCCTTTAGCAACATGAGATAAAACATACCTTCCTTATGACTCTGATGCTGATGGGCTGTCCCAGTAACTTGAATTTATAGTACATGTATGATCTATTTCTTCTTTGCATGCCCTATGGGACTCTCCCTTCCTACCAGCAAACTGTACACCCTTCCTTCCACTTCACCCAGCCAGAATTAACCAGGAACATGCTACTGGCCTGTGCAAACTGTTCTTTCTTGACATTGTACTAGTTCAGCCTTTTGGTGGTTTAGGTTTTTGCTTGTCTGTTTGTTTGTTTTCTTTCTGCCAGCGCCCCACCCCCCGAGAGTACAATTTTAGCTGCTTTATAGCAGACCGAGTTTTGTGTCCAGTGCTTTGCCATAATTATGAATGTGAACCAACAAAACCCGAAACAACAGCGGTGGCATTCCTCAGAGAGTGCACCGTAACAATGGCAGTCTATAACAGAGAACAGATATGGCCACATCAGTGGCATTACAACAGTGGAGAATCATCATCGACAGTCAACATCAGAAGGTCCTTACTGACTAGCTAAATCCAAAAGTCAAAGGAAGAGGCAGATAACATCTATTCATTTATTTGCTAGTGAGAAAAATGGCAACAAACTCTTCCAATATTCTGTAACAGAACAAAGGTAATCTGTGTTACAATCAGGATCAAGACTGCACTTGTAAAAACTTCCTGAAAAGCAAATTTTATGTTTTTGTGACATCTTACAGAGCCTTTAGGGACCAGACTAGTGACCTGTAAAGCCTGTCATTTTTTGCCTGAACAAAGATTGCAAAAATCAGGCTGCATATTCCGAAATTAAAATAAAAATAAAGGTGAGGTAATATACAGCAATGGCCTCCTTCAATTGTAACAACCTCTCTCTTGTTTTTACCTTGCCTGCAAATTTGTGCGATAAAATAATCGACATTTTTTCATCATTATGTCTTTATATCTTTCATAAGAGAACCACTCTCCTTGTTATCTTTATTCACTGCTGTAAAAAAAAAAAAAGAAAAAGATAATGTCCCTTACTTCATAAAACAATGCCTTTTTTAAAGCTTTCATTTTAGAGCTAGCATTAGGCCATGATGAATTGCTGAATGGTTGATTTCCTGACACTCTTTCTTACTAACCTTTCCTGACAGCTTCTGGATTGCTCTACCTGGTAATTTGCACTATAATAACGGCTACAGTGAGATGTCTCCTAACTATTTCCTTTATTTTTAACAAGATTCTTAACACCCTCTGTAGGTGACAAAATGCAATTACAGACATGAAGTGTCCCCCCGAGGACGGTTGTTCACAGATGCCACCAGTACTTTACTAGTGCAACTGTTAAATGAAACAAAAACAAAGAATCAGATTCTCTAAACATTCAGTTCAAATAAAAATTTAATTAAAAGTTATGAAGGCATTTTATTGATTAACAATCTTAGTAATTAAATAGCGTAGTTGACATTTTTTTTTGGTTGGATTTGTTCTTCCGTGGAGATCTCTAATTGTTGTATGGCTTTACATTTATTGATAACTCTGTTTGATGAATACAGATGCCACCTTTTATGGTAGTCGTTGACAGAGTAATCATATTGTGAGAAACACCAGGCTTATGTAGTAACAGCTGTTGCAGTTATACATGCTGATATCCATTGGGAAAATGTGTTTGCTGCTATCATGGGTACACAATAAATGGAAGGTGCAATAAAGCACAAGCTAACATTTTGAAAATCCTTACAACTCTAGGAACTTTATTGCAGATTACAAGCACTTTGATCTCTGTCCAGTACTTAAGTCTTAATTATCAGACTAATTGCACAGACTATGTTCATTTTCAGTGGTAATCCTTTTGTGATTAGCTTCTGTGTTCAATAACTGACTTATCCTTTAATTAAAAGGACTATTAACCTTAAGGCTGCTGCTGCGACTTGGGATTAAACCTATACAGAGTTAATATTTAATATCATTGTAAAAGCCTTTGGTGAAAGGTATAGAATGAAAATACAGTGATTCTGTCCTTTACCGTAACTTGCTTTAAGAGATAGCTTCATTATATATCAGTATAATGTATTTGACTTTGACATACTACTAGCTTAAATCCATTAAGGACATGCAAGAATACTTAAGCACTTTGAGCCCTTTTCTCATTTGCAGGCAGAGCATACTCGCATTGGATATTTCCCAAGACTTTCTATATAGTCATGATCAGTAATTGCTCTGCAACACAAAAAAAAAAAAAAAAAGAAACACAAGAGCGAGCATTTAAGGTCCTGCTTTTTTCCGATATTAAAATATTTTTGTGTTAAAGGACTGGGCAGTTCAATTTTTGCTTATCTGGCGGTGAGAAATTTGTTTAGGAAAAGGGAAATGCTATGTGAAGTGATGTGCTATGGAGGAAAAGGTTCTGCAGTTTTGCCCAGGGCCACTGCAATCCAACTGTTTGAAAGACTACGAAGCAAATCCAGAGTCATCAATGCCCAAGTGTGTACTCTGCCAAAAAGCCAGATGGTGCTATGGGAAGCATTATGTATCTTTTCTAGTTTGGCATCTGGGTCCTGCTATGAGCAGCCATGCCTAATGTCTGTCTGTGACTTAAGGTTCTACTGCTGCATTAATAACATATATATATATATTTTACCAAAAAAAGTTAAAAAGTCCCTTCTACTCCCTCCCCCCACCATTTAGTCATTCAGATTGCACCTAGTTTGCTTTTGAAGCAAAGTCCTAAAATCGACTCTCCTCGATAGCCTCATTGACTCATGTGGTGGTGTGGTATCTGTTGCTAACTCCATATATATTTTTCTCTTTCTTCCAATTGTGGTGAAGGCACCTGATCAGACTAGACTTCTTAGTGACAATCTTCTTCACTGAAATTGTTTTTTTTCTATACAGTTAATTTCAGGTTAAGACTTAACTATTGGTTACTTGCCGTTAATGAAGGCTAGTAAGTATTAACCCAGCTGCTCAAAAGACTTACAAATTGAAGAGGAAAATTTATTACTTAAGGCAGCAACAATACCCCTATCATTTCATTGGGATTATTATCTCACTTTAAAAAAAAATTCCTTCTTTTTATGTACACCATTGTAGGAATTAGTATACAGATGCATTGCCTTTGCACAAGTTTCCTCCGGTATGTTACTTTTCTTGCATTACTCAAATGATGTATATAGTGAGGGTGACCCAACCACACTCTTTCCTGAATGGAGCGGAGATAAAAGCAGCATTGTATTTGAAATCAATAGAAGTGACTTGTGGCCTGTGATGGGAGTGTCTGTCTCCAGAATTATTATCTGGTGTTAAGTGCTGACAATGCAAAAGGGTCTTTACGAGACATAAATACAGTGAGGGATCTCCAAAAGCCTAATGCTAGCCTGGGAAGCGAGTCTGGTCAGGCTGCCTATCCAGGGTGCGATGGGAAGAGACTCACACCCACACTTTTCTGAAGACAGATGAAGAGCACGAACTGAAGCATCTCCTGTCAGATATAGAATGAAAGGCTGACGTGCTTTGCATTAAAATTTCCACAAGTGCTATTCTAAGCACTTTAACCAAGAGCAAATTTGACTGAGTTCAGAAAGTTGGGAGTGGACCAGGGATTTGGACACATTTTCTGAAAGTGACTGACTTTCGTATATTGGGGGGTTTGGGGATTACCTTGCATTTAACTACAGTACTCCGATGATTCTTGGCAATTCCCTGTTTGGTCTTACTAGTCTTATTTGCAATAAGACTGTTGATATTCATTGTTGTTTGCATAGTTATAGCGAGCTAATTTTTAGCTGCTTGCTAAAAAAAAATAATTGAAAACTCAAGGGGAATTGAGACTCCTGGAGTAGTCACTTAATAGTTTGAGAAACAGGAACTGAATATGGAGGAGACCTTTCCCTTTTCACTGACTGCAGAGAAAGATGAGCCTGCCTACATTAAAGCTGGTGTCTCTCCAAAAATCCCTTGCTCTGTCCCTTCCTGTATATGCCAATTAATTTGAGCAGCTGCATGGAGCCACTTCCCAGGGAGGTGCCAACCCAGGCAGGGAGCCTATAGATTTCTTTTGCTATCCACAGGGAGATCTAGAAGCAGTAGGAAAACCATGACATGGCACAGTGGTATGAATGCCATCACCTAGTCTGTAGTTCTAGTCATGTCTGACATCAGTGTGCTCCAGTAATTCAATTAGGATAAAAGAATCATGGATAGAAATGAGCACATCCGCTTCACTGAGAAACAGTCACGGATACCATTACGGACATGAAGTGCTGCCAAAGCTACCTGCTACTGGAATTACCAAGCCACAAGAGCAAAGAGATCTAGTATAGCCTCCAGCTATGCACATACAGACAAAGTACCAGAATGCCTGCAGTCAGGGAAACAGATGCTGTTCTGCCATCTTTTTCTGATGATAAAGACATAGAGCACCAGTACAGCTCATTCAATCTCGCCAACACCACATGCATGATCCACAAGAGTGGTGGGAACACGGGGCAAAAGAATGCTACAGGAAATTCTGACAAAGCAAATGAGGATGACCCTAAATCATTATTCCCTTAAAGTCACGATGATTATTGAAGGACATGCCTTATTACTACATTGTGACCTTCCCAGGGCAATGTTTTTTTCCTGTGTATTTGATTGTGCCCTCACTTCCTCCCTCAATCTGTGTCTCAAGGTAATAAAAACTATTATATTCTTGAGCATAAAGGAAAAGCCTTTTCTTACAGAAACATTTACCTGTTTGTGAATGATAAAAAGCCGAAATTCTCAGCAGGTTTAAAAAGACCACCACAGAAAAAGATTGCAATGTTATTAAGAAAACTGAAATCTCCTTTTTCACCTACAGTTATCACAACACTGTGCCAATACCTGCTGCACCTGAGTGGTCCCTGGAATGACGCACTGCAGTCTAATCCTCACCTCATCTATTTCATAGTTATCTGCAACTTCTGATAATGCACAGAAAACAAATTTGTAAACAGAAAAAAGCATCCAGTTTTGGTTTTCTTGGTTTTTGTTTGGATTTTAGGGGGGATGGTGGTGATAGGAATAGAAGCCAGAGGAGGTCTGTTGGGCTGGCAGATCACCTGAGTAACACAACTCAAAATATCCTTTTCATTCCCATCATAGCCAAAGTGTGATTACGCAAGTATTCATTTCTATGTGATCTTCCATATCTCTTACTAGCTGACATCCATTTAACTATTTTACTCACTCTACGGCGCTATCCTAGTAAATCAGCATGCATAGTTATGTTTCCAAGACCCCGGTTCAGACCGTGCTTAACTTTAAGCATGAGTGCGAATGTACTAAATCAGCTTTGCTACAGGCCCAATAATATTACTATACTGAGTCAAGACTAAAGTCTCAGGAATATCAATGCATTTCAAATGATAGTACAAGAACCCTATATTCTTATGAGAACTTTAAAACCACCAGGAAATACAGTTAAAGCACGTCAGTGCTTCATATAACTGTAAAACTGAATAAGGGAATTAAAATGAATGGAGAGGTTGTTATGTGGAAGTAATTACTGAAATTCAGCCCAGAGAATATGACTAAGCTCCACATTTAAAATAGGAGATATTTATAGCAAGTGTGCTATTTATCTCTTAAAGTTGGTAAATATTGGCTTTTTAATAGCTTTAACTCCATGTTTTAATAGATGGCAATCAGACATTTTCATCTGGATGCTCCCACACTGAAAGAAGGTCCTGGGCAAACAGGAGCTTTTGTCCCTGACTGAATTCTGATTGCCGATTTTAGATGGCTGGGATGTGGTCTTCTCATCCGCACCAGAGCAGGCATAGTAGCCTATCATGTTGTTCCCGTTGCTGCCAGCTCTTTGCTAATTTGTACAATGATAAGCACCTATTTCCATCGCTCCTAGTAATCTTGTCATTTTCATGATGTCATCAGCACAAGTCAGAAGAGAAAAGGTCAGTGGTACAATGATGTACTGTATATAAAATGAACCGCTAAAAAAAGAAAAATGGCTAGACATTTAAATGCCCAAGCTCGCCAAGGCACAGTAATAGCTATCCTGACCATATTTATTATGTGATTCCCATCATAAGCAAATAACTTCCCCCCCGCACTGTATTTTCCCACAGTGGTACAGCGTGTAGTGCACAAGGGAGCCTAGCTATGCCCAGATAGACCAGTGGCTGTTGGATAAACACACATTTAATGCCAGCCGCTACGCATATTTACTGAATCTTTTGAGTGTCCTTTGTTCTGCCTTTTAATTTCTCTAGTGTCTATACTATAGAAATATATATTTAAATATGGTGTATGGATTTTTACCACCTTCTGTGTAAAAGAGAGTAACCAAAAGCAGTGTAACAAAACCTTTGGGTGCCAGAAGTGAAACAGGAAATAAAGTCAAAATTCAGACAAAACGCGATGTCATCAAAACTTTTGAAATCAAGTTACCATGTTTATACATAATGGGGGGGAATAAGGGAGGGGAGGGAGAAAACAGAGACAAGGAGCTGCAGTGAGAGACTCCCACTAGGTAACTAGTGCTGTGTTACTGCTCAGCCTGCAGACAGACCTCGTGCATAGGCACTACTCAAGGAGCCCTCCGTTGCTCATGTGTTGCTCTGTTATCAGTGAAAGCAAAGCTGGAGAAAAAATGATGGCAGGTGCTCATTTCAGGAGGTAACAGCTGCAGGACTTTTGCTAAAAGTGGAAAGCCAGGGATTGAAGTAGGCAAGCTGAAAGGTTGCTGTGTCCTTGGCTGCAGGGACAAGATCCACAGCTTGGCAGATCACAAAAATCATGTGCAGAACAAGAGGAGCGCCTCTTTGTCAGATCTTACATGTTGTTTAGGAACAGAGAGCTCAAGAAATTTCTAATATTACCGGCTACTTTTCCTTATCCTTTTCTCCAGCCTCCGTCTTTAGAATTATGACTCGCATCCTTTCAGCTACTTTCAGAGCACATCACCCTGCTCCACCTAGCCTGCAGCTCTTTCCAAACTGACAGAATCAGCAGGACTTGGTATGCTTAGCATATACAGGCACGTTATCAGCATTTTAAATTTGCGATAGTCACAGTACTTTGTGGATTTCCATCACTATTGCTTACAAAACTAGTGATAAGGAGAATATGGGATTTAATTGGCCTCAAGTAAATATTAGACTCACTGATTCATTGGAGATAAGGAGAATATGGGATTTAATTGGCCGCAAGTAAATATTAGACTCACTGATTCATTGCTACATTTTTATGAGATGCTTTTGCTGAAGTTAGGAAGTGAAAGAGTGAAAAGCACAGTACTGTTCTACGTCAGAACTGAGGGATGACCAGTAATATGCTGTGGATAAGACTGAACAGACGCTTGCTGTCATGGCTAATGGTGGCACAGTAAGGCAGCAAAATGGTACTGTCTGAAGACCATATTTTATTGCTTTCTTATTTATCAGTGATCTTTGACCACAAGTGAGTACTGAGGTGATAAAATGCCCAGATGACTAAATTATTCAGCTTGCTAAAGACTAGGGAAAGCTATGAGGTTGAGAGGAACCTAACTAAACTGAATAAGAGGTGCGCAACAGCAGCTGAAATTCAGCACTGACCAATGGGAAGTAACGCATGCAGAAAAGAATACCCTGGGCTTCTCCTCATTTAACTCCAGTCACTTAGAAAAGGGCTTGGGCATTATCAGTGTGAATGCACTACTGAGAATCTGACTCAGTGTGAGGAAAGTTAAGCGACTTCCTCCAGGTGGGCTTTTTATCACATGTTCCTCTGAAACTCTAGGTTTTGGTATCTCCTACAAGTTGGGTATTGGCAAATGCAGCAACCAGTTCCTTTCAGCAACGTGGTCCCTATATTCGTCAAGTTAAATATAGCCAGTTTCATACCACTGTTTGTATTGCACATCTATAATTTATTGTTTTCTTTTTAAAATGTGGGGAAGTCACATGATTTTTATGAAGACTACACCACCAGTCTATTTGTATTGTATTTTTAGAGACATCATATTGATTGAAAGAGAATTGGCTAACCTGAGATGTGAACAATGACTGGCATTGGCCTTAACCCATGTGGTTAATATCACTGATTTGTCATGCTGAGTGATGTGAAAAGAGGAACGATTGGTTGTTGATTATTGAACAGCTCAACACAGGGCACATTTGGCATGTCAGATGAGAGGCTATTCTAATGAGCGAGAGCTGCTGCCAATTACTTAAGAGCCAGTGCCTCCTCTACAGGCTATTTTGTACATCTTCAAGATGTTTAACTAAATTCCAGCTCAGTAACAGATTGCAAATAGGATGGTTAGATTCAAGAATCTGTGCATATATATTCCTTTAACATCGTCTCACATGCACTTGCCTGCTAATGGAGCCCTTCATTCTCTGGTGATGACTAATTAATATATAGCACAGCAGTCAGTTTAAGAAATGTTATGTTCTTTGTATAGGCTGACAGACTTGTGTAATTAAAACATCCCCTCTTACTTTTTATTTATTTGTTGGATTCAAGAATGAAAATTGTATCAGCCTTGAAAATTGTTAGAGGAATTAACTCTGGGAAGAGACATCGCTGATTGTGTGTGGCCCATTATAATGACACTTTTCTTTCAGGTCAAAGCTCTAGGCATTAGAGAAAGTATGACAACCACTAAGGTATAAATATTACATCCTCGATTGTATCTCAGTACTGAGCATGGTGATCATAAATATCTGTAGTTCAGTATCAGCCAAAACTCCCATTTTATTTTTTTCCTGGATGTGAAATCAAGTTCCTCTTTTTCCAGTAGCATAGACAATATCCATGCTTAGACCTTCTGTAGACCTGTCTTTTAAAGCAAAAAGTACTCTGGCCAGGCCCATTCAGCTACTCAACTCCCTCTGCTTAGAGCGTACATAAAGATGTCTGATTTTGTGATGCAAACGCATGATCTGAAAGACTGGGACTAACACCATTACCCTCACATATTTTTAGTCACTGCTGATCAGGAATTATTTTAACAGGCAATTAACAACTAGCCAGCACATTTCCATTTCAAATATAATTAAGTCATTTAAAGCAGTACACAAGTTAATCTAGACTTCCTGGAGCATCTAGTCTGCTCACGTGAACATGGGACCCTTGGTGATAAGAATCTACATTATGTGTACAGATAATGATAAGAGAAAGTGTTTTCCAGTTTCCCATGCATTTTGTTAGGTCAAAATAGGAGCTTATGTCAGTTACCATGGTACAGGTTAGTAATGTTAAAAAAAGCAAAATCACATGATGTCTTTCTGACAGAAAAGATTAATGAAAAAATATAAATAATTAACCTTATATTGATGTGGGGACACATATCTCTTCTAAAAATGGTGCTATGAATTTTGTTTAAAATAGATATTTAAAGTTTTGACTGTTTTTTTTAAATCTGGATTTAACAGAATCAAGATACTTGTCCTGGAAAGTCTAGAAGTTCCTTTCTTTGTAGTTTTACTATGCTATCTAGAAAGTCACAACAAAAAAAAGTCTTCATTTAATTTGAGATATTTTTAATCTGAAATTCTTATAGTAGCTACATTGTTTTCACTTAAAAGGGTCTTTATAAAATCTGACCATAAATTGAATATTGAATAAACGTGAGCTTTTGTGAGCCTGATAGGTCTCAATAGGCTCTGTGATCGTGAAATTAAGGGTACTTCAGTATTATTTCTGTTCTGGGCACATGTGCAAAAGGTCATGCTATGTGCTAACCTGCACTAAAATACATGTTGACTGCTTCCCTCCTTTGATCAAAGCAAACATGTATTACAAGTGAAAACCTATTTGAGTTAAACCTCACTGCAAATGCAAGTTATTTTTAGGTGCATAACACCATAATTTATGGGTATTAAAATTAATAATTTTCTTCTACTTTTCCTCTAGATGCATAGGATACGAAAGGGTCTTTAAAAAAATGTGTTTGTAATCATTTGTTTGGGGTTCTGCAGCTGAAGCACCTTTATATTTTTTGTGATGAAATATTTGCTGCCTCCAATCACCTGGGGAACATTACCTTGATGAAGCCACTGAAATATGCTCCATCAGTCTCAAAGGGTTTTCCTAGCCTACTTTTCACCCTCTTCTTGCCAATTAAGCTGCCACATTATGTATGATAGTGAGGGTCACTTGTTTTTTCCAAGTGTTATTCTGAATTGGTGAAGATGACAGAAGCATACTGGTCTAGTGAATAATTAGAGTGGATCTTAAAGTCCCAAACCCCCATCTTGCACTGCCACATGCTAACTATTCTTAACCTCAGCTCCTGTCTTCTAGCAGGCTACATGCATTTTTGCCAGGAAAGCCTACTGTGGTATTCTGCACTGCGTGTCTATATTTTATGCTAAAAATCTACCAGATAAAATAACTAGAGAGATGATGTTGAAAAATATAAAACATTTGAAAAAAATAAATATGTAATGCAGGGCTTACTTCCACAGAGTAAAACACAACATTGCTTTAGGACCACATAACATTAGTTATACTGTATTTGGCAAATATCTATAGGCAACCCTTCAGGTTTTGAATTTGCATACATCAGTTCATAAACATGGTAAAAAAGCAGTTCTTCTCAATGCTTTAAAACCAAGAAGTGCTATTCTAGTAATCCTAAAGCAGTAGTCTCCACTGCACTCAATGAGAGTTTTATACCTAATGGCGATTGTTTATTATTTAAAAAAATAACCGGCCCAGAATTTCTGTACAGTTTTGCCACTGCACAACCTCAGAACAAACCGAAAGCACAGAATGGAGCAGGATTTAGTAGTTTCCTGCCGTGACAAACATTTATGGGTCTAAAACAGCCTTTCCAAAAGGGAGACAAATGTCTTAAATGTTCAGGATTAATCCACTGCCCAGACATTTAACAAAAGGGCTTAAAGGGAAAATTACTGACGCTGGGTGAAGTTTTTAGTGAAAGAGCAGAGATACTTCAGCTTGGCTAGCTTTCCTCACATAGTTATTAACAAATTTTACTGCAGTGGTGATCACCAGAAAACAAAGGAAAAAATGGTACAGTAATAAAGGGCTGAGTAGTGACCTTTCTCCCTCCTTCCTCTCATCTTTCAAGCTGGGGCAATGATGCATCTTGTAACCAAGTTTCTTAATTGAGCTCTAATTCTGTACAGAGTACAAGAACTAAAAGGTTTGCAACATAGATCAAACTTCTAAAAACAAAATAAATAAGATTAGCCTTCAGGAAGTACTCGAGTGGCTTCTAGTCATTTTTTTCTTTTAAAGTGTAGCCACACAACTGTGTGACTTCCCCCAACCTCACCTATTCCTGTTACACTTTATTCCTTAACATCAACTCAAGGTAAGTTGTTTTGGAACCGTCAATTATTTTTGGTTTACACAGCTCTGGCATAATAGGATCCCTTATACCAAGAGGGACATTGGACTCTTACCTCAAATATAGGTAAATATCCATAGTTTAATGGAGTTGTTCTTCTGAAGCACGTGCAGCCTGTGATTTGTTATCCAAGAGGCAAGCCCCACGTGCTAAGGCAGAGAACTACGGGTTCCACTTGTCTTATGCCCTGGGTCACCTTGATCTTCTAGCTACAAGAAAATATCTTCTTCTCAGCTCTACTGGAAATAGTCCCATTCGTTACTTGCAAAAGTGGCTGGGAAGTGGGGACCAGATGTCCCATTTCACAAACGGAGAGATGCTGGGCAGCTGATAGCAGAATTATAGCTTAGACCATGGTCTATGCCTGTTTCAGGCTACGGAGGGCTGCACTGACTCACCCAGCCCCAAATATGCAGGTGAAAAGATCCTCTCAGCCTTAAGGTTATAGCATATCTTATGTTTTAATGAGTTTTCCCTTTCCCCTAGAATGTGAAAATTTTTCAGCTCAGCATCCTTCTAACGAAGACATTTCAGTATTGGTTTCTATGTGGGAGTTTGCCTTCTCTACCTAGGATTTCAGCTGGCAATTTTGTTTCTATTTATTTCTCTCCCTCTTACTTCATACGATTTGAAAAAATAAAGGTGGCAACAATAAAAAAAACTGAGTGCAGGCAAAAAAACCCCAAAACAGCCAACCCACATCAATGTTTGTACACTGGTTCTTTAAGATATTCCAAAATAGCATAGTAAGGGCAGTAGCAAGCAGGTAACTTGGATATAATGTTTATTTTAGAGTTAGTGATAAATCACTGTGAGATAATAATGGGAGCATATGTCTCCAGCAGCTTTTCAGAAAAGGTGTTCTATTCTAAATGTAAACCAGTGGACCAAATAGATAGTGAAGATTTATTTCCTCTTTCCTGGCAGAAATAGATTTCTTTCCTTAGCATATTAATGATGATACATTAAAAATGTTTACAAAATACCATCACTTGAAATTATGAAATGAATGTAATTAAATTGCCTACAAGCCCTTTGGGCTGTGAACACCAGCTTAAGCATTAGTGAGACAGATTGCAAGCCAGGATTCTAGTTGTTTCTCTCATGCTGGGGAGAAATGGAAATAGTATTGCAACCGAGAGCCGTACCACTGCATGAAATGTAATGCTGGAATACGGCAGAGAGGAAAATTCCCAGCAATAGCTAGCACCAGCTTGAAGTCCTGCCCATGTGAACAGCACTGCCAATTTGTATCTCTTACCAAGGTTATCCAGGAGAACATTTACTATCATCCATTTGCTAAACAGCTTACTTGAGACTTGCTATGGTTAGACTGAAAATGGCCTTGTATGGGAAGGAAAAAAAAAAAGGGGGGGGGGGGGGGCGTAC
>NW_008795194.1:2759029-2772265 GCF_000699145.1 Aptenodytes forsteri
GAGGAGGGAGGGGGGGGGGGGGGCAAACCTAAAAGGGATCCTAGCTTGAAAAAGAAGTTTTACTAAGGAATGGCAACATCCTCTTGGCAGACAGTTGTCCTGAGGACAGAACCAAAAGCTCTTCCCAAGGCTGCGTGACCAGACTGAAGTGTACATGCATTGTCAGACTGTGGAGTCGCCACTCTCTCGGCTCCTCTGGGTGCTCATGGTCACCAGTGTCCGACCCAGCGCCTCTACGGGCTGGTATTCTGTTGGGTGACTGGTTCCCTCATTCAAAGTGACCTTTCTCCATGCTAGAATATAAGGGGATCCTCTATCTGCTGCTTGTCAGATATGATAGCTTGTTCGCCATGGCTATAAATAATGGAAAAAGTGCTCCGGTCAACAAAGAATGGAAGGTGGAAAGAAAGTCAGGAGACGGGATTGGAATGGGGATGAATGTTTTCACCTAAAAGGGATCCTAGCTTGAAAAAGAAGTTTTACTAAGGAATGGCAACATCCTCTTGGCAGACAGTTGTCCTGAGGACAGAACCAAGCTCTTCCAGCAAGGCTGCGTGACCAGACTGAAGTGTACATGCATTGTCAGACTGTGGAGTCGCCACTCTCTCGTGGCTCCTCTGGGTGCTCATGGTCACCAGTGTCCGACCCAGCTTCTCTACGGGCTGGTATTCTGTTGGGTGACTGGTTCCCTCATTCAAAGTGACCTTTCTCCATGCTAGAATATAAGGGGATCCTCTATCTGCTGCTTGTCAGATATGATAGCTTGTTCGCCATGGCTATAAATAATGGAAAAAGTGCTCCGGTCAACAAAGAATGGAAGGTGGAAAGAAAGTCAGGAGACGGGATTGGAATGGGGATGAATGTTTTCAAAACAGGATTAAACTATTAAGACAAGTCAACTCCATCACCTAAAAACCAAAATCCTCCCATCCCCTTTACTCTACAGCTTTGAGGAAGAGTGTGCTCATCCATGTTACAAACTCCTACTAGCCTTGGCAGAGCAGGTCACCTGGTGAGAGAGAGGGCACGGACCTCCAGTGGCCCTCTTGGTTTTAAGCTTCCAGCATTTCCAGACCTGCCTGGACCCAGACAGCATAAGCCCCTTGTGTCTTGTAGATGACATTGAGTGGGAAGGTGAGAGCATCCTTCCGACTTCATGACAGCTTGGCACTCTGGATTTTTAACTGCTGCAGTCCCCCTCAGATCTAGAAGCCTGAGCAAGACCACATGCCTCACATTCAGTCTGGGTGTCTGTCAACTGTAGGCTCAGAAGCTAAAAATCCATGGAAATCAGGAGAGAGAAACTGTTTGTACATGATGTTTCTATTTCCGTACACATTAGGGAAAGAGTCTCATTGACTGCACCAAATTTTTCTTTTGCATCTTACAGTATTGGATGTTTTAATCAGCAAAACATCTGGCACAAACAGTCCCTGTGCTGCTTAATTTGTTAGATAGGATTACTTCTGTACTTTTTCTTTCAGTTCTCACTTGAGCATCTATTATTGGCCACTGTATGAGATAGGTTACTGAATTTGACAGTCATTCATTTGGCAGTTCCTGTATTTTTATTTTCCTCCTGCTCCCGCCCAAAGCATTTTGGAGAATATCATTACAGAGAAGAGCTGTGAAACATTGTTTGAATTCATCTTAAAATTAAGAAAAGAATTTTAAACTTGTATGTATGTATGTATTCATACAAACATGCCCTATGCTAAGACATCTTTGCAGAACTGTACTATAGACAACGTTCAGAGAATAGCTCATTTACTACAGCCTGAATTCAATTTTTCAAAACATATGTTGAAGAGAATGGTCTCACAATTAAGGCAGTTGCATATGGCATATTCCATCTCAGTTTGATGGTTATCTCAGCAACAGTGCAAATGTTGAGTAACTCATTGAAGAAAAAAATTTCCACAAGAAAACACAAATTGCTGATCATAATTTCTCATTTTTTTCCAGTTTGGGAACCATGCACATTCCAAATGTGTTAGACACACATGCAGTTGAAGTCAAAAGATCTGTAAAAAGAAGGGCAGGACATCCCAGGAACAGGAAGCCCCAAGTTTAAATTTGAGGATTTTTTTGCTACGTGTTTGTTGTGTTCTCAGTAAGTCACTTAGTGCTTTCTTTGTACGCTTATGTATAAATTGTTGAAAATAAAGCTTATGAACCTGTCCTTCAGAGGTATCTTGCAGCTTAAATAACTGATGCTCAAATGGTGCTTTAACCACAGTCTCAGTTTTTCCAAAGGTTTGCTTAGAGAAAAAGTGCTCTGCATTTCCAAAGAAGAATGTTTCAGAAGTGTCCAAAATTAACTGAGATTTAATATCCCTTTTTCAGCTTGCCTATCTGCGTGTACAGTATAAAGGCATTTTCCAAGCTGAGTAGATTAACAACAGCAAGCTGTAACTCTGTAAAACCCCTATGGCAACGATTCCTTCGTTAAGCACTTGTCCCAGTTCTTGGGAAACATCTGTCCAGTGGGATTGGGGTTCTGTGTAAAAATTATGTAAGATAATGTAATGAAAGATTCTGTTACATAGGGCATGTCCCAAAAGGGTCAGATCTGAATATGCATAAATTATCAGTAATAAGTTCTAATGCTATAAAATCCCTATGGCAATGATTCCTTATTCAGTTCAGGAGGTGAACATCAAGTAGACTGGCATGGACCCACACAGCCAACAGAATAAAAGGAAGAATAAAAGCACACTGAAAAGTTGTCTTTGTTCTTGGGAACCATCCATCCAGTGAAATTTGTGTTTTGTGTAAAAGGTATGTAAGAAAATGTGATCAAATGTAATGTAATGGATGATTCTATTACATGGGACAGGCTGAAGAAGGGACAAATTTACAGTACATCGTCAACTTCCAATTTCATACGCTAACTTCAGGTATATAGAAGCAGCTAAGCACTGCAGGCAAATGCTCTAAACATGAAGGATATAGATACCTGCATAGGAGTTTCATCACATACAATAGGCTTTTCTATGCCCAGTGCTCATCAAGCAGGAAATGTCTTCCTGCACATTTGAGAAGAGGTTGCAAGTACCCTTTCCTCCTTCAGGCTGCAGGGGCTGTGCCCCTGGACTGCCTTCTGCCTGGGCAGGTATCACCCACAGACACCAATGAAATGAGCATCCTGGTGTTTCACATCGTGCTTTGTCCAAGCCTGGATTCTAAGCTGTATCTCCCTGGATACTTAACTGACTCCCAAGCGTGGTCTGCTGGTGTCTTCACCAGGTGCTACCTGATTCCCGTTCGCACAGACTAAACTGTAGAAGCAGCCAAAGAGTTGCAATTAAAGGAAGGATGTGCATGTGACAAACTGAACAACCATCTGCTCCTAGCCAATGAAAAGGTGCGCCTATTATAACTAAACACCACACCTAAAATCCCACCTTCTTGATGCAGAGCTTTCTACCCCCATATCCAGAGGGGGTTTTTGTAAGTTTGTGACAACTGCTGAGACACAGAAGATGCATGACAGATTCTACCTCCACCTGGACAGCATAGTTCCCATCTGAAATGATACTCATTACTGTAAAGCAGAGCATCCAAATGGAAGTACTGAATTTCATATGAATAATTGCATACTGAGTCAGTAATACAGTTTCTGTATTAGATATGCTACTGTGGAAAGCCTGAAGACAAAAGATGAATATTTCACCAGACCAAGTCTGCAGACAAATCAGTGGATCCGAAATGCTCTCCCAGAACCCGTCTCACCAGTGTCTTACCTTATGCTGCTCCTCTTGGATTCACAAGAAGTCCTTTCAGCACATATCAGAGGGTTGATCTAGCTCAGCAGTGAAGTCCAGAGCATAGTTGCTTTGGACTACTTATCACCACCTTCCTGAAACATTTTTACGTTTAATTAAAGGCTGCCTCAAAACCTGGAGCTCTCCTTTTTACTGAGAGAGCCAGTTGTTGTACTGAGGGCAAGTCCCAAAGGATTCTTTTCAATTAGCACAGGCACTTGCCACAGCACTCCAAAAGGGATGGCTTTTGCTTAATAATGAATGCATCAGCCTACAGCTAGTGAAAAAAGAGCTAGATTAACGTTAGTATTTAAAAGATTTCTCATGTAAACAGCAAAACTACAGGGTAAGGGAGTCACTTTGCTGCTTTATCAATTCAGTGTTCCCCTTTAATCATTGTTTAAAATCCATCTTACTTTTCTGTACTTTTGTGGATTGCAGGAGCACTACATGCTGTTAACAATGGCATTACATTTATTTTCTATGTTACAGCTATAGTACCTCATTCTCTGATATCCTGTTAAAAGACACATTAGGGTGAGTAAATTTCTGTTATTTATACAGCTAACCTCAGTGTGACTATAGGAAACTAAAAAGAATAGAAGAGAGTATCAGATTACTAGTAGAAGTTGAAAAACAAAAAAACCCAACTCTTGCCAGTCTTAGTCCTTAGTAATCAAAGCATTTTCAGACTCTACCAGATGTGTTAGAAACACTTAAAAACACTTCCCAGATACCTGAGAAGTGCACATTCCTTCTTCTGCAAACTCAGCACTGCAGAAACTGAGCAGGAAAAACTCAGTATTACATTTCCTAATCACTGTTTTCTTACTTTAATAGGAGGAACAGTCACCCCACTAACTTCTCTTATATAAGCTTTTTGGGTTACTATTACCCATTTGGCCTTATTTCAAGGAATAAATCAAGGTGCTGGTTCTGAATTCAGGTGGCAGCTCTTAACCTGTAATTAAGAGGGTTCCTCCCAAGCCTAGGTTTTACCTCCATCTCTGTGGAACTACTACAAAACCTCAATGCATCAGGTTTCAGAGAACGATCTCAAATACCCATGTTTGTCACCTGTACGAAGGCGTGTGACAAACCTAGTACAGGCCCTGAGTCTTTATCACACTAAAACCAGAGATTGATATGCAAGTCCTAGTCTTCCCACTCTACACTGATAAGGTGATCTAGCTGACTGGGCCAGGAGAAAGCCACAACATTATGGCCTCTGAGACAGGGCTGTAGAAACACTTTGTCTTAAACAGACTGGGAAAAGATATTAGTTTAGCTGCTCCCACATGGAAGGAGATCCTCTTGCAGCAACACAAATCAAGCTGGTTTCAGATGAAACAGCTCTTCGTTTCTGGGTCAGGCTCTTTTAAGGGAAGTCAGGACACCCACTCAGGGCACCAGCACCTGACTGTGCACTTCCCTCAGGT
The DNA here is from genome assembly GCF_000699145.1 of Aptenodytes forsteri. Taxonomy (NCBI): domain Eukaryota; kingdom Metazoa; phylum Chordata; class Aves; order Sphenisciformes; family Spheniscidae; genus Aptenodytes; species Aptenodytes forsteri. Next base: position 2,764,236 of record NW_008795194.1, read on the forward strand.
GACTAGTTTCCTGCAATCTGTGTTTCCCTGGCCATAATGATTCAGCTTTGGCAGCTGTAGAGTTTCAGGACTCAACCCTAAAACCGTATGAAATATCTAGGGTAGGTCAGTCCAACATAGGCTGTCTCTTGTTGGAAGTCACTCCCTTTCAATCTCCATACATCAGGACAGGTTCGGCCATCTCTTGTCCCCTCCAAGAAAGGCCAGTGGGCAGGTCTGGTCCAGGGCTTTCTGCAGCTTGGCTGCTCTGAGTCTCCTCTGTTCTGCTTGGAAAGTCACGCTTATTTGTGCCTTGGAGTACCAGAAGTTAGACATGGCCTCTACCGAATGAGATGTGGAACCACCAGACAATTGTTAACTCCTGCTGAGTATGGAAATATGCCATTTGGAGTAGAATATCAACAGTAGCAGCTGATATCAGCTGATATCAGAAAGCAGCTCATCTTAGAATAACCTTACCGTGGTGGTTAGGTGCTTTCCTGGGAAATATTTAATTCCCACGTGCCAACAAGGGAACCTAACTTAATCTCAAGTGAGAATTTATATCTATGGTTTATAGAATCAACAAAAGAGAGGAGTTCCTCCTCCATTTTGTGAGCTTAAAATGAAAAACATCGCCAGTCAGAAGTATCAGACTACTTAAAAGCAGCCCACAAAGTGTTTCAGTTCATCTGGAAAAGCTATTTTAAGAAATAAAATAATTTACAATAGCATAAAAAAGTACCCTATCCTGAGGGAGTGACATGAATCACAGTTATAGCACATCTATATCAAACTTTGAAGACTCCATACAGAGGATGTCTGTAAACAGGCGTGTGTATTTTCTGAACCTTTGGATATATATCTTTGATCAGAGTTGTATCCTTTTTCATTTTGTGTTCCAACGCTCCTCTGAGGCTACTCATGTACCATACTGGCTTGAAGTGGTACATCTGTTCCTTCATTATGCTCTGCTCAGGTCTTTAAATACCTGGAGCAAACCCCAGACTCCAGATTTACCTGCTATTTTAATATAGCTGAACTATCTCTTCTCTACTTGGCAGTCAGTGTTATTGCACAGGCTGTATAGTTGAAGATCATAAATTTTTCTTTGTGCCCAATAAATGCGCTCTTTCAATAGGTTAATGCTTGTATCCTGCAATTATTTCAAACAGGTGGGCACTCTGACACTTGCCATTAGCCAGTCCGCAACACACAAATGTATTGATCAAGTCAAAGATGCACTTCTGACTTGTGCTAATCAATGTATCAGTTCTCCAAGGGTTTTTACAGTGTAATGAGCAGGAAATATATATACCATTGCTAAGTTTCTCTCTCTTCGGGGAGCAACTGAGTGCACTTACAGAAGAGCTGATGTACTGATTCGCAGTAAAGTGAAATGACATCTCCAAATAAAATTTTAATGTTAAGTACGTATGTAAAGTTTTGAGGAAGACTGATGGGCAAACTTGCAAAGTTTGCAGAATTATAGCACTTAATATACTGCTATGGAGCTACTGTGCAATTGTACCTTTTATTGTGAGTTTTCCAAAGCTAACTAGAGCTCGACCTGCTTTTAGACCCCCCAAGGAAGCCGATTGATGCCCCAGAAAGTGTTTTTGATGAGGAATTAGTAGTTTCTGTTCCCACTAAGCTGGAGCCAAACATATTCCTCAGTGTGTTCTTGGGCTTTTTGCTTTTGGAGGTGATATTCTCAAACTCCGTATCAGTGGCTGATCTTTAATTTACCATGCTTCACCTTCAGTCTTGGAGTTGCAGCTCTGTGTTAACAGTGTCAAGCAACAGTCATGCGTTTTCTGTTAGTCCAACATTATTTACAAAAAGGAACAAATCAGTTCTCTGCACACAGTCATGAAATCAAAGCTTGCTGTGGGCTGGCACTGTAAACATATTGCATTCAAATTTAAAGTTAAGATTGACGATCTCTTTTTCACATGAGATTTGTTGAGCCACTCTCCACTGGATCTTTCATTAAATATTCAGAGAATAATACATCTTATCTCCAGTCAGTGGTGTAAAGTGGTGTAAAGCCACCTTCAGTGAAGTTTGGTGTGTTGTCTCTGATAAGATGACTGATAAGGTGGCAGATAAAGGGCTTTAATAAGCTGCAGTTAGGATTCTGTGTTGCAACACTGTGCAAACCAGTGTTGACCTCAGGGGAGGTCATGAAGAGTATCTGACGTTACCTAAGGTTTAGGTAGCACAGCAAAAATGATGTAGAGGAAAAAACATCCTCTAAAAACTTTTATTTACAGTGAACCAGTTTACCTGAAAGATATGACGAAAAGTATACTGTGGTCAATCCCTACAGTTTTTACTGCATTCTCATAGTTATATTCTGCTCATAATGACAGGATGGGGATTCAATAACTTTCTTTTTTGTCTGGATCTCAAAGTGCACACACCAAATATGCATGTTTGGCTCTTACGTGTCTTTGAACCAAAGATAACCAAACCAGACATTTTTATGAAGTCTTTTGATACCTGAACACTTATACAAGCTTTATGTAAAAATATAACTGAACACTGTCACCAGCTGACCCATTTCTCATTGCCTACTCTATTCAGGGGGCAAAACTCCTTCTGAGAGGCACAAAAGGAACCTAGGAATTCTTAATCTCAAAATTCAGCGTGTAATCCACTGGCACAGTGTGTGTCATATATTTTAATGGCCAGTGCACATAGATATAAACATACGACTGCAAGCAGCTAATGGGTTTACTCTTTTAATGGAGGAAGTCTTGGCTGCTAATCTGAAGGCCCGGGGTTCAAACCCTACTGATGACCCAACCTAAATTGTTGTTTTATTAAGTAAAGACTTAAATATGATTGATATAATTTAAGTATTTAATCTTCCATTATAGAACGATTAAGATTCATCCATCTGTTCTATAATCAAAGATGTTAATAAAGTTATGAAGCTAATAGTGTAACAAGTGTTTTTGCTAATCCCAAATTGTTGAGATAGTTCTCATCTGGGAGCAGTGAGGGACACAGCAGGAGGAACAGTCCATCCCTATTAGGAGTGATTAGTATAACTTTAAGCTATAATTACTTGGATACATTCACACAGGAGACTGCTACCCAGCCATTAAGTATCCTTAAGAGGATAATCTTTTGTACCAAAAGGTCCAGCAGTTTTTCTGACCGTTGAGAAGTTTATCTCCACCAAGTGCCTGAAGGGTGACTCATGCATACAAAGTGCTTCAGATGGACAGTGGCTTTTTTTTTTTAGTGGCTGACAATAAAAAAAAGAAGAAAAAAGATGATATATCATCTTTCTAAGCTTTTTCCTCTAAGGGGATACCCAGCAGTTAAGTGGCATGAAGGTTTTACTAAGCTGAAGGCAGCTTGTGCAGCCCACTACCTCCATAGTCGCCCTGGAGAATCAAGAACTTCTCTGGCTGTTTGGCATTGCCACTTCTTCAAATGAGCTAGAAAGAAACTGATGGAAAACACATGAAATCTCAGGGGAATGTCTTCTACCCTGGAGCCTGAAAACCAGAGTGTACAAGAGCCATTCTTAGGTGCCAGGAACGGGGTCAGTGTTCAGCAAAACAGTGACACTTCATCCTTCCTAATGGCAATGCATGCTCCTTCTCCAGTGCTGGTGTACTCTTTTCCTTGACTGTTTCATGCTTGCAGATAGTTTGCCTAAGCATTCATGAAAAGTACACTGAGGTCTAGAAGTCAGGAAAGCCCTCTTCTCTGCAAAGGTATGCAAATAGAGGATCCAAAAGGTAAAACTGACACCTCAAGGACTGCATTTGTGAGATTGCGAGTCTGCAGACAGTTAATACCACAGTGTGCAGATGGAAGAGTTTTGACAATCTTTTCTGGATACTGAGTTTAGTGGTCAGTTTTGATTTCTGATAGGAGCTGAAGACACACCCAAGAAAAAGGTGCTACTGCAATTTAGCCAAACTGTTAAATGAAGAAAACGTCACTAGAGAGGGCTTTGAAGCCAGGTCTCTGATACCACAAATAATCGTGTCATTGTAACTGATCCACCTTAAAATCACTCATGTTCCCCACACTCTGCTTCCTTCTGGTGGAACATTATTTAAAACTCAGGTTTCTGGTGAGTTGGATGGACATTCTTCTAATTTTCCATTTAAATTTTAGATTGGCCTGAAATTGGTCTTTTTCTATTTGGCATCAATTTTTAAATAGAATCTTCTTTCTCTCTGTTTTTATTTCCTTGCTGTATGCAAAGTCAGTATTATATATCCTCCTCAGCTTTATTATTACTAGGCTAGACAAGGCTTGTACACCTGGAGCATACCTATGTTCTGAAATTCAATAATGTGCAGAAACCTAGAGGGAGCCCCGAACGTTTACATCTTTACCAGATCTATGGCATTGGTGGCTTGGAGTTGTATGTGCTGGCTGATTAAAGGATGACTTTCACTTCATCTGATGTTTCTGATGAAATTCCAGGTTACAGCCAGAGTTCTTTTTAATGTTGCATTTAGTTTTGTTAAATTTCAAACTTTTTTTACCTAAGGTCTGCCTGTATAATATTCTAGACCTGTTCCAAACCATCAGTGCCTTCCAAACTTGCATCAGCTGCAGAGTTCATTAACACATCTGGTTTGTGCCAAGGTAATCATGAAAACATTTTTTCAACTTTTTAGATTTCATCAGCCTTTGAACTGATACCCTCTTTCTAATAACTTTCCCGTTCAACTTCGCTAAATTTCTACTGTTTAGCCAGTTTCTTGTTCATCTTATTCTTTTGCCAATGCTCTATTAACTAACATTTACATGAGACACTTTACCAAAACCTTAACCGAACTGCTAGTTCAATACATTTTACTCATGATCCCACATTTGACTTTTCAGGCTTTTTACCTTCAGGGTTCTCAAATTTTCTTAAGACTGTATTCTACTTCTTGTGCATTAGCAACTGGAACTGGAGGAGAGTGAAAGGACAACAAAAGCAGGCTCATCTGAAAAAGGAGAAGAAAAAGGAAGGAAATATCTGTTGTTTCTTCAAAATTCTGAAAGTTTTTGGAACTTAACTCGAATACGAATGCTTAAAGTAGAACTGTAGAAATAAGGAATAAGGATAACAATAAAGATAAGAAATGAAGATACGTAAAATATAAAGATTCAATATAGATAATTGACCTGATAATTAATTTAGGTAATTAAATATTGATAATTGATAGACCTAGAAACTTCTCCAGAGTCTTTCCAAGCTTGCTGCCCTCTGGCAGCTTAAAGAATCTGTTCACGTCCTCATAGTCTTTATTCAGTTTCAGCTTTTTATTCAATTTTCCTGAGAAAGAACTGAACAGAAACAAACCCAGGACTACAGTTAGTTTTGACATCTTATTTACTCAATGGTGAGATAACTTTCAAAGAGAAACTATCTATTTTAGTTTTCCTTCTGAATAGTAAGCTTTGTGGGTTTTTTCCTACTTACCTCCTTTCCTGTTTGCAAGCTGCATCCATTACTGCCACAAAGCAGGTTTATCTCATGAGCAAAGAATCAACACTCATGTCTTTACCTACAAAGGGAAATAAAGGGGCATTTTTTTCTATCCTTTTCCACCAACTGTGGAATCAGCAAATGGACCTTACTTTATTTTATCACAAAATCAAATATATTTAGAATTCTGTGCTTACGTTAGTTTACATTTTAAGTCACTTACTCTGGTAACTGGTTTTTTATATTTGAAAAGCATCTCTAAGTTGCAAAGTTCCTGATACAACCGTTAAAATGAAGCCTCTCTATTTGTAAGCAAGTAAAACCAGATAATTGCAATATAAGCAAAATGTCAGCCACCTTCTCCTGCCCCACAATAAATAGCAAGTGCTCAGATCTGCATATGCATCAAAGAAACAAACATGCATGGATTGAAGTGAATGCAATATAAAGAGTAATATGACACATAGTTCAGATTCAACAAAGAGGCTGCTGTGGTACAGTGTTGTCTCTACTACTTTGACTGCTATAGAAAGAAAAAAACACTTGTTTAAGAGGAAAAGGTGGTATATGCCAGAAAACTGCAAAGCCTTCCTGCTCCTCCTTTGCAAGCAGGTGGTTATATCTACCACTAGGTCTATACACAAAATCTGCCATAAATTGTCACTGTAGTTAGATGTTGTTGTTTCAGCAAGACTAAGATTTGTAACACACTACATCAGGTCCAACTGAATCACTTTATCTCCTAGTGGAAATAGCCTGATACAGCAGTGTACCCTGCATTCTGCATCACCATTGCCAAAGCTTTGCTAATGTCTTATCTATTTGCCTCATTGTAAAAATCATGAAATGTCAAGTGTTCTCTGGATCTCTGTGCACTGAGTTACAGTCTGGATTAGAGCCTTAATCCAGAAGAAGAAAAGTAGTCTCATCGCTACTCTGTTTAGACAGCGTGTGATTGAAGCCTTTTGTTTCAGCCCTCCCATAAAACACGAAAATAAATGGAGCAGTTTATTCCGCAAAGGCCCTTGAATCCCCAGAACTTTCTGCATGATCCCCAGGGTAAGCATCACACCTACTCCCCTCTGTGATGTTCCAGAAGTTGTTGTGTCCTTCAGCCCTAAAGTTTTGGGCTGAGCTGGAGCAGTTAAGACTCACAGTCCTTTTCAGTGTTTGTGAATCAGCCAAGGCGGCAACTTGGCTCTAAAAGCCAACTGGTCAGCTACAATGCTTGTATACAAACAGTATACACAGTACAAACCAGAGCACTGTGGCCTCCTAAAGACCAAATGACACTCTTAACAGTGATCAGGAATATTTGATTAGTTGTAAACTTGAGGTTCACAAAACAGTTAGTGGTAGATATTGGTAGCACTAAACCTGTTTTCATTTCTTCATTTCATCTTTCAGCAGAAAGACTTCCCCTTGCAGTGCATTACAATATGGGAAATAAAAGTAATTCCTCTATCAACACAGCTGCATAAATATGTCAGAGCCACTCTGAACAGGAAAAATTGCTAATCAGTTCACAGTATAAAAACTAAATATTGGACCAAAACACTGAACACTGCAGAGTTTTCACTTTATTTCTCAAAAGAGATTAACTGGATTCAAGGCGGGCTTGCAGACAGGCTATTGTAAATTGGACCAGAAATCATCAGCCACCTACTGTCTGAATTTGACCCCATTATATTAAACAAAGAGCCCTGAGAAATAATTGAGCTGGGAGCGGCACAACAGCCTAAACCCCTGCTGGCTGACAGTGTCCAGCAGAGAACAAATGAACCCACTACTAATGGTAGTCAACAGCTTCTTCAGAGGACTGAACTTATCAACCTCTAAAGAAAAAACAATATTCTGCCTAGTCCTTAAATAACCAACATGATGTAGAAAACTGGCCAAATTCTCAGCTACTGCAGATTGTTACAGCTCTTCTGAAATCAAAAGATCAATGAGAATTTAGATCAAGTTCTTGTCAACTTCTCCTTGCCAAACTGAGCATGTGAAAAGAGTAAAACAAGCTGCAACATTATTCGACGCATAGGAACCTGCTTACTCATGTAGGCATTATAGATGGCATGATATCTCAGCAGTCTGGGTGCAAAGACAGAGCCCCCAGAAGCACTGATGCACGATTATCATACGTTATCATGCACACGGGTTGACTGAACAGGTGTGCTCCTCCCCAGGTGAACATGGTAAGTCTCTAACGTGCCAATAGCTCATCAGAAAATACTGTCACAGGCTCTGAATTTGGTCCTTCCCCAGTGACGGCAGCTGTCTGAGCGATGGAGGCAGGATCAGGTTTTTTCACGTTTGCATTTTTAACAGAGTGGAGCATGATGTCTGCTGCTACCAGATGTCTGTTGGAAATACAACACAGCAGAGAGGAAACAGTCTGGGAGGTTCCTGGAGTGTGTGAAAGACAACTTCCTGACGCAGCTGGTGAGTGAGCCTGCCAGGGGAGGCGCCCCGCTGGACCTGTTGTTTGTGAACAGAGAAGGACTTGTGTGTGATGTGACGGTTGGAGGCCGTCTTGGGCATAGCGATCACAAAACGATAGTTTTCAATTCTTGGAGAAGTAAGGAGGGGGGTT
>NW_008795194.1:2775419-2786551 GCF_000699145.1 Aptenodytes forsteri
TCAGCAATAGTGTGGCCAGCAGGAGTAGGGAAGTGATCGTGCCCCTGTACTCGGCACTGGTGAGGCCACACCTTGAATACTGTGTTCAGTTTCGGGCCCCTCATTACAAGAAGGATGTTGAGGTGCTGGAGCGTGTCCAAAGAAGGGCAACGAGGCTGGTGAAGGGTCTAGAGCACAAGTCTTATGAGGAGCGGCTGAGGGAACTGGGGTTGTTTAGCCTGGAGAAAAGGAGGCTGAGGGGAGACCTCATCGCTCTCTACAACTACCTGAAAGGAGGTTGTAGCGAGGTGCGTGTCGGTCTCTTCTCCCAGGTAACAAGCAATAGGACATGAGGAAATGGCTTCAAGTTGCACCAGGGGAGGTTTAGATTGCATATTAGGAAAAATTTCTTCACTGGAAGGGTTGTCAAGCATTAGAACAGGCTGCCCAGGGAAGTGGTTGAGTCACCATCCCTGCAGGTATTTAAAAGATGTGTAGATGTGGTGCTTAGGGGCATGGTTTAGTGGCAGACTTGGCAGTCCACTTGATGATCTTAAAGGTCTTTTCCAACGTAAATGATTCTATCATTAAGTAGCTCCTGCTCTAGAATAAATTGTGTGGATCCAGTGCTGTGTGTTTTGCAAGCATAATAAGGAGTACTATGAATCTACAAACATAAAAGTGTTGATGGCTTTCTGGCAGTGGTCACTGCTATCAGCTATGGCTGGTGACATTCATGCTGCAAGTTAAGGGAATAAAAACAAGCTTCCTACCTAAATTGGTTGGGATACAAAGCCCAGCTGCTATGCGGAGAAGAGAGAATTAAATAAACCATGCCCCACTTAAACTCCCCAGCACACTGTGATTTCTCTCTGAACATGGCACCTTCCAAAAAATGCTTCCATTCTTTTGCAGAAGTCAAAAGAGCAGGTAATTAAACCAATACCTGAAGGGGCTGCCCCATGCCAGGCCTGACTCTGCTGCTCCTGTGGTGCTCAGGCAGCTGCCCCTGGGGCAGGATGGATGCGGAGCCTGTGCAGCGCTGCTCTCTGCTGAACTGTTGGCTCAGGAGTGGGCAAACCCATCTGTCTAGTCAGATGCCATGGAGAGGAGAAGGTCCTCCTTTCCCACCCAGAGCAGTTTCAAGCTTCACTCATTCCTCCCCAGGTCACTCATTCCTCCACAGGGCCTTGAGCTGTAGGGCTTGTCCTCAGCAGGGTTTATACTGGGGAAGTGGGTGGGCAGCACAGAAATCTTAGCTAATCTGTAAAAAGAGCTTGTACATGCTGTGACAGCCTTGCATTTTGCGAGAAACTCTTTTTGCATTTAAAGTTTAATGGTGAAATTTTTTCCTGACAAATTGATCAGTTAAGGTCTTCTCAGGTTCTTCCAAATGCCCTTCTGAGTACAGGAACTTGCAATGTAGCTCTGAATTTCAGCACAGTCTGACGCAGAGACAGTATATCATCTGCAGCGTGCATGTAGGGTACACCGATAATTCTGGTACCACATAGCAGGTCAGTCTGATTAGGACTCTTTGCCATACACTGTGTTTTGTCTTTTTTCTGCAACTGGTCAGGGAATCTCAGAATTAATTAAATCTCTTGATGTACTTAGACAGCTTGTGGAATAAATGGTAAGATATTAGAGACACTGAACTTGTTCATTTGATTTCATCTCTGTAACCTGAGCTCCAATTTAATGCTGTATCTTCTACCCTCGTGAAGATTAATTACTGCACCAGTTAGCAAGTCATCTCACCTTCTTTCATTTGTGAAGAGTGTAAGTCAGTAGAAATGTAACTCAGGTATTACTCTGGCTTTGTACATGACCGGTGAAAATTCAGTTAAAGATTTAATAGTTAAATATACTTAGCACTACAACACTCTTTTTCTAAAACCATCTCTAGGGCCAACTCAAGCCTGGTCATGTTACAGGTGAAGGAATACAACTAACATTTGAATTCTGCCTTCAGTTGTCTCAGTATAGACACAGACGCCCTTACAGCCAACTCCCAGTATCAGAGGAGTTTTCTGGATTTACACTTGTGTTAGGGAACAGATGTTAATTCTTTAGATTTTTTATATTTTTTTTTTAACATATCAGGGCATTATAGGAATGACAGCCTTAATGTTGGCAGGAGCATCGCAGAACTGATTTTGCAATTATAGCATGCGAGTCTCTCCTGGCTCTGCAGTGGTCTGATAACATGGTGGAGGGTGCATGAGCAGCTCTGAGCTACAGGGTACCAAAGCATCCTGTTCGCAGATGCCTCTGCTCTGGACTCTTCACTTGTCTAAATAAGATGAGGTGCACGGAGGACTTAATGAGACACCATGTTCTGGTAGCTCTGCCATGAGGAGGCTCCAGTGCAAGGTGACCAGCTGGCAGCAGGTTCGCACTTGTGCCAAAAATACAATTCTGGCAGTGAACGAAAGCACAACAACTTGAAAACATAACGAGGTAGAGATATAGGAAAACAAAGCAGTATAGACATGCTCTTCAGCTTGAGAATTACACGTTCAAGAGGCTTTAGGTTGCTGGAGAGTAACTTCTTTGAAAAGTTAGTGGCCAGAAGAATATTAATTTTAATTTCTCAGGCACTGAGCCAAGCATATTTTCCTGTCAAAATGAAATCGATTAACTCCCATCCATTTTCAGAAGTCCATAATAGGTGCAAATCTACCCTTAAACACAGATGAGGTTTTAGATAGTCTTGGAGTATAGGTAGCTTTGTAGACAACCACTCCTTGTAATTTTGGTGCTTATCACAATTATACACAATACAAAACTGTGCTTCCTTACGTGCGGAAACCTGCCCTAGCCCTGGCGGGCACTTGTTTTGCCAGTGAAACACTTACCCGTCCCTATGATCACTGTAGTTCTTGCATCACTGTTAATATTGCCATCGCTTCTTGCAGTGCCCACTAACATTGTTGTCCTGCATAATAGCATCAGCATTCCCATCCTTGGTATCTGAAATACAGTACTTACACAGTATTTTCACAACACGGACATCAGTGATTCTTTCCTAGAAGCCGTTGTCCCAGGAAGGCCAAAGGTGGCTTCTCGATTTATGCCCTAAGGGTTAATGGATTTTTCCAATGGATTCCCCCCCCCCCCCAGGATCCAATCTCTGCATTGTTTCTCCATACAGCTCCTAAAGGACTGCTTACAGCACCATCAAGAACCCATAGCAGTTGCCTCCAGGAATACTCTGAAGACTAGTATTTGTTTTCTTAAGTTTCTTTTAGGTTCCTTCAGTTATACACCCTAGAAACGCATCCAAGCGCAAGCATCACTGTCTGCTTTATCAGGGCACCAGGTTGCCTGTTACAGACAACATGCAACAAGTCTTGCATTAATTCAGACGTCCATCCCTTATCTTGACATCTAAAAATGGCACCTTCTGGCAGCTTCCCCTTTGGTATTGTCTTTCTTTTACGGATGATGTATAGTGGCAATTTTGCTTTATCTGCTAAGACCACCAGCAAAGTGGCAATCCCATTTTTTCATTGGCAGTATTTTTGATAAGTGATTTGGGCTTTTTTATTGCACGGTAATATGATGTCGGAAAAACCCAATGCATGTCTAAAGAAAAAAAGGGATGTTTGATTTGTGTTGCCTGTGTGCATTAGTAAACAATTGTGAATTTTACATATTGCTAGTGTTGAAATGCTACTATTTTTTCATATAGTTAAAACAGATTTTATCCCAGTGTTCTTTTACATTTAACATCTTGAGCCTGACTATTACATTATTTATACATGCCAGAAAATGCTGGTTTTGACTTTCAGTTCAGCAAGATCTGTGGCTGTGAAGAAATTTTTAATTGTGATAAAAACCCTGAAAGGAGCCCTTTCTAAAACAAGAAATTTTTGTTAGAAATTTCCTAATAACCCATTCTGAATTTCACTATTAGTAAAATCATATTTTTCTTCTTTCTATAAAACCTACAGAAAGACACAGTCATGAATCTACTACAAAGTTTTCATATTTCTCATAGTATGATGCATAAGGTTTCCAAAGCATCTTCAAAAGGCAGGAATCTACTAAAGTATTCAGTAGCAATAGTAATTGAGATGTTTTAGAGACTAGGGAGGAAATTACATATATATTATATAACATAAACTATATTATATATAAGCTAGGAGTAAGTAAGCAGTAGAAAGAGTTCATTCTGTCCTCAGCTTTGAAGGAGCCAGTGGCTCAGAGCAGCTGCTTTGGCTGCTTTTGTTTGTCATCTTGAAGAGGAGGAGCAGGAGAGCGGCAGCTCTCAGAGCTTCCCCTCCCTGGGGTAAGCGGTGGAGGCTAATTAGGCAACCTCACCAGTGAATGGCTGTACTGGAGTAGCTAAGGAAGATGCCTGTCATTGCTTACCATCTTAATAACGCATCTTCTTATTTCATCTTTTCTAACATCTGCCCATTACTGTAAATCTATGCTTTCAAATAAAAAAAAAAAAAATCCAGTAACATAAAATCTCATCTAATGATGAAACTGATAAACATTTGGTTTTCCCAATGCTGACATCCTTAAAACTGGGGTACAAGTCTTCTCCTCAGTATCTGGCATCCTGCTGTATTTGTTCACAGTGCTGAGAGATGAGGAGACTAACAGATCTTCCCCCTTGAATGATACGGCCCACTTGAGGAGCTGGAAACACAGGGATCTGTGTGGAAGACCTGTCTTCTGGTGACCAAAATAGCTCATGAATGCTTTCTGGTGTGCACAGATCAGTGGGAAAAGTGCAGGAGTCTGTAGCTGGTTAGAATTACAGGAGTTTGTAGCTCTTAATCTTGCACCATGTGAGGGTCATTCAGCTGCCTTGCTTTCCAGAGACACCTATTTTGTGCTATTACACAAAAAGCGACACTAAACACACGCAGTAGAAGAGTGGGGTTGTGCTGCGCTCTGCGAAGCTCTGTGGACACAGCGATGCTTTTCGCAATAAACAGCCTTGCTGGACACACCTGAAATGTGTTATGAGGACAAGGTGCATAGCAGTAGATAAGTTAATTAAATACGTCTGCCTGCACGCGTGCCTGTGGGTTTCCTGGGACGCATGCCTGGTAACACATGGTGGGAGAGATGCTACTCTGGCCTGTGGCACAGGGACACGAGTGATTTGGAGCAGATCCACAGATGTGTCCTTGCAGTGCTAATGCACCTCCTGGCTACCTTGGGATCTGCACCAGGACACCACGGACTTTCACTGGTGACAACCCACCGCACCCTCATTTCTCCTGCCTTCTTCATTGTACTCTTTCCCTTTTGTAAATGCAAGGTAGCTCCAGGTACCTTGCCCATCAGTTGAAGAGGACAAGTAAACAACCTTCCTTAATGGAAGAGCACCAACAAGAACAACAGGCAGCTGACAGCCTCACCCAGCCCACATCTCTTGTTAGTCTGTCTACCCTGTTGCTGATGCAAACAAAGCAAAAGCAGTTTTAACACTTAGGGTATGCTGAAAAAGTCACCACAAAAGTGTTACAAAAAGGTTTTTCCTTGTCAGTCATCAGAGAGGACCTTTGGATTTTAAATCTCTAAGGATGGGAAATTATCTTTCTGAATTTATGTATAATGGTAAATGCTGATCTACAGATACTGATAAGTTTCAGCTTTTGATAAAAGCAGCTTTTACCTCCCATCATCACACGTTGTTACGCCACGTGATCTCCCTCCGGTCTGCAGCGTCCCCCTTGAGCTGAGGCAGAGAAGGTGATTTTGATTCTTCCTTTTCCTAAGGGAAAAATAAAGAAAACCACAAAACCTCCACAGTCCAGCACTACATCCTCGCCCCTCCCCAGCCTGACAGCTCTTTTGCTTCTTGCTTTGGTGCAAGGCTAACTAATGATATTTTCCCTCCCCAGGCTAAAAGGATTGATACAGTTTCATCCAAGGGTCTTGTCTGGTCTTTCTTACATCAAGACAAAGAGGGAAACAGTAGTTACAGGGGCCAAAGTAGAAATCCATGTTTAGTCACCATATTAAGTTGTCCATGTTTCTTTGTCCATGGCTTCATCTTTCAGGCCCATTACTCCCTGGGGATTTTTCAGAGCTTACCTTTCTGAGATTGTTATACCAGACGTCTTCTTACAGTGTCTTTCACTTGAATTTGTGACCCAAAAGACACTACTTACAGTCTTGGCTTATTTCTTTGGACCAGTAGGAGTGACTCTACCAGAAAAATAATCTTGATAAATATTTTTTTAATCTTCCTAGCTTTTCATTCCAGTAAAGAATTGAAAAAATCTGAAATGTCTGAATTTTCCACAAAATGGAAATTCTGGCTCCCCACTGACAACCTAAATAAGTATTAAGACTCACCTTCCTATCAGCAAAGAGTCTTCTGATTTTTCTGTTTAAATGTGTCATTTTGTGTCACTTATAAGCTGACAATAATCAGAAAACATCTGCATTAGGCATGAGCACACCTGCCTTTTTGGGAAGTTCATATTTTGATATGGATCCAAACTTTGCACATGAGGCCCACAACTAGTAGATGTGAGCAGGTTTTGGAAAATAAAGCTGTGCCATGATGATGAGCACCAAATTAGATTATCCTGGAAATTGTAGCAGTGATGACTTCAGCTCATTTGCAGATGTGGGGTTCTTAAGTATAGACGAAAGCCAATGCTGGAGGAAATCATCCAGCCCTACTAGAGCTGAGTAAAGGCAAGGTGCTTGCTGGGGTCCCAGCCCCGGAGCTGAGGTCATTAGGAAAGCCGATTTTACTAACAGTGTTACACCCCTGGCCAGCCTGCACGTCTGACATAGAGGTGAGGTGGTAGCCAAGCCGCCTAGTACAGTAAAAGCAGAGGCTAGCCGAGAGATGTAGAGGGCATGCTGCAAAAGCTGCGAATAGCAGATGATGTGAGCTGGGTGGGAGCCCCATCCCACCCCAGCAGACATGTGAGGCACCGCTCTGAAAAGCTGGAACCACGCTACAGGATACACCCTGCAAATGGCTGGTCCGTCCAGTCCTCCAGGCAATAAGCCCATTTCCCCACATGTTTCAGGCTCAAATTCATCCGCATGTGGGAGAAAGCACTTGCCAGCTGCGGTGGAGGCTTTGCCATCAGGCCTGTGCTAACACTTGTAGGAGAGCACTGGACTAGTATAGGGGAAGGGCTGCAGGACTCCACCTTACAACGGCAACACTGTATGTACGTGATATGTCTTTAGGTAATTATGGTTGAGAACCATTTGTATTTTAGTAAGGGAACGACTACACAAGATGGCACAATGGGAGTTTTGCCTGAAGTCGGAGTGACTAACGGTCCTCAGCGTATGGCGTGCTTTGCCCCACTGCCAAACCTCGGGGGAGTTAAACTGCTCGGCACAGTTAACAGGTACAGTTGGGAAAGCTCTCGGGCGCCTTTTTTCCTGCAAACAAATATGCCCCCCCCACACACACTTAGGCAATGCAGTGTATGGTTGTTTTTATTATGGGTCTGTCACTTCACACAGTCCAGTTTTATTTCAATAATAAAAATATAGAAATATAATTAGCATCTTTGTTTTAAGGCACTGAGTTTTTAAATTACCACGTGTGACAACTGTTATGGCAGCGAAATCGTTAAAATCATGTAAATGCTTAAACCATGTAGGCCTGGGAGATTATAGTTTCATTAGAGAAAAGGCTATAAAGTTAGACCTAGGTAATTACCTTTCCCATTAATGCTCGAAAATTCTTTGCTCCACTGAGAAGTGATTGTGGTGCATCATGCCTTCTGTGCTTTTACATTCAAACTGCAGGAGCCTTTATTTCATCAGCACAAACTGCAAGGAAACAGCGGCAGCCTTCCAGGTGTACTTTGCAAATTGGGGTTTAAATGTGGAACACATCAAATTAAAATTCAATATTAATTATTTTGTCTTGCTAGGAGCCTGAGTAGTTTAAAGCAGCAAGGGTAATTGTCTAACTCATTGTATGTGTCTACAGCGAACTTAATCATTATGTCAGCTTCCTAATAAAAGGTTATTATAGAAACAAAGATCCCAATTTTACATATGGTAGGCAAGGGAGAATTCGAAGAGCTAGTCTCCAAGGTAGACTTGAGGTTCTTGACAAATGATGCCCATGCTGTGATCAGATACTTAACAAGAAATCTCGTTATTAACTAGGCCTGTACAGATAATTAGCACTTGAGCTTCAAATTCTAAATCTGGCTTGAGATGTATAATTTATCAAAAGCCCTAGCTCGCTGTCAAAGTCCTATAATAAGGCAGCGTTATTGATGAATTGAGATTAAGAGCAGATTGAAGAGAAAATTAGGCCACTGGTTAGTCTGAAAGGTCTGATTTCAATATTTGCAGTACTAATTTGGTATTATTTTGGTAAATGGATGTGGTCCCCAAGTGCTGCATAGTATAAAAAGAATAAACTGTACGTCATTGTTCTAACAAAAAAAGTATAGTTTACTGTATGCCAAATTTTGCAGCACTAGCAGTCTGGTTAATAAGCTTCTTTATGCGATAAGTGTACCTGTTTTTATTACATTAATTTATTATAACACATACAGAACGCCGGGCTTTTATTCAGGGTTAGAAAATGTGGCTTCTTTACATTAAAAATTGTATTACATTAGACTAATGATGGTCGAGTACGCCGATCCCTAATTTAGCTGTTTCGTTTATATCTTTGAATTGTCTTTCAAGCATTCTTCACACTGGAATGCAGATAAGTACCATTTTGTATATTCAAGCTACATAAGGGGAGCAATCTTTTTTTAACAATCGCTGGTAGCACTTCATTGGAAGTGGTTCCAAGAAAAAAAAAATGAAAGAGGGACTGTATGCAGTCTATCTACAGTAAACTGCAGCTGCAAAGGTGTTAGATACACATTCACGACCCTTAGTATGCTAAATCTTTTTGATACACATAATAAAATGACATTTAGGGCAATACCCGATTTCCAGAATTACGTTAGGTAAAACGTGAGGTTGGGGCAAATTCTGTTTGTTTTTTCAGGGTTTAATTCTTAGCCCAAGCATGCAGATCGTACCAAAAAGGCACTATGCTTTACCGTATATCCTGTCAAATATATATCGAATGCAGCCATGTAGCATTGTATATATCTTATATATCGCATCAATATCCTCCGGCAGAATAACAATAATGTCAGTCGCTGCCTGTTTCCAGGAAACTTTGCACTGACAATCCCTTGTAACCCGTTATTGGCAGCAGCTCCCTTCCTCTCAGTTTCCAGCTGTCCAGCGGGGTATGCCAAGTCACAGCAGGACCTGAGGAGCGTTTGTATTCAACTGTGGCACTGAGCTTTACGGAGATTTGCCTTGTATATTGTGCACTTGCAGACAAGTGGGATTTCCAGGACCCAGCGGGGGCTCCCCGGTGTTTACGCTGAGGTGGTTAGCTAGTTGGCAAATTGCTTTGGGCCAGAAACGTGTGACAGAGGAAAATGTATTGCATTAGCTTTTCTATCAATAACATCTTAATGCTGACTTATAACACAATTGCTTTCATGCTGATCTGGCCTCCTAATTTTAATTTTAGGATTGATTGAATTTTGCAATCGGGCGTCTTTGGCGACACTGGAAAGAAAAGCCTTCTCTTCCTTCCTTAGAAGTAATATGCTGTTAAAAATATAAGCAACAGAATATAAACAACTTCAACCACTCTAATAAGCCACTGACTAATACATATTTACACTGATTTGGAGAAGATCAAATCCTTTTGATAGATATATGTTGCTATAATTTTAAGAAGACTTAAAGTAATTCATTCTTTTAGATTTTACTCTGCTGTACATCGTGGAATAGCATTTTGCAGGACCACTTGAGTCTTGCAGGAGTTTTAGTCGATTTGTAAGAGATCCAAAAAAGGAGGGTACTGCAATTCTCAGCAGACTGAAACACTAATTTATACTTTTGCGGGGGTTTTCATTCAGTCACTTCCAAGTGTTACTCACATATTATGGACCGATTCTGATCTTGTTTACGCTGAACGTACTTCTGATGTGCATCAGTGCAATTTGGATCGGGAGACACTCCTGGTTGAATTAAGACTTACATCAGTGTAAGAGGTGAATCTGAGGAGCTTTAAGGATCGTTTAACACAAAAGTAATCAATAAGCTACGGTTTAACTTTATTCAGAAAAATAATTTAGGAAATATTTTATATCTTTAAATGACATTTTCAAGTGTACTCAAAGCTAAAAAATATTTAGATATTTCAGAAAATTAATATGTATATGCCAATGATGGGGGCACAACACAAGGCTCTGTCAATTTAGGACGCTTTGGAGCTCCTCAGATAAGGCTGCTTTCTAATAAGCTTAGCTACCCAGTCGCCGACTTTGAAGTCCTTTCACATGAAACGTTCCCACAGCTTGTAAGGGGAGCTGTGCACACAAAAGATTGACAGTAGAATGGATGTTTCTATGTTTGATTATATTCGTATAGCAAATGTAATAACGATATAACACTTTCCATGAATTGAGGTAGGAAATAACAGCTACCAGTGATAACCGTGCGAAAGAAAAGAATGGAAATGCTTATTATACAACACCCGGCATCTTACGCTGCCTTATTAAAAACAAATGGGTTTGGTACTCAGGCGGTTTGTACAGTCATTCCTACATTCCTTTTTTAAGCGATTTGGTAGTGCTGGCGTAAATGACCGCATGTGGGCTGTATGAATAACAACACAGAAGAGAAGCAGGCTTGAAGATTGCTATTGATATAACTACAAACAGCAACTACTTAGTCCAGTGCAGGATAATAAAACAGGATTTTGCCAAGACGCATTCCTTCAGCTAGCCCAGATCCATTCCAATGCTATTGTCAGCTTTCAATGAGCTGAGTTATAAAATTCCAGGAGGAGGATTTTCTGCGCTTAGATATCGCTAGGAGAAAGGCAAAGCTGTGCCTCTCCCTGCTCGGTACGTTCCCCCACCGGCTGTAAAAATACTGACTTGGCATTACTAGTTCAGAGCCGGGGTACAAGAGCAGAGGCTGGACCGCTGCACTTCGGGAAGGGTAGGCGTACGCCTGCAAAAAAATGAAACGTTTTCGAGGAGAAACCTGAGTGCCCTCGGCTGTGTATTTTGGCGTGGCTCGCGCTGGGGACTCCCCCCGCCGCGGCCCGCAGCCCGGCTCCCGCCCGCGGCGGGCGGAGCGGCCCCGGC
>NW_008795194.1:2786661-2808950 GCF_000699145.1 Aptenodytes forsteri
GCAGCGGGCTTTGTATTTTGTTAACATCAGGCGCCGCTTTCTCCCCTTTCAACAGGAGCGCCGTGCCCGGAGTGCCGGGTTTTGTCTTGTTCTGGGAAAAGAGCGAGAGCAGGCGCTTGGGAGGGAGGGGTGGCTTTGGTCTGAGGCAGGGTGGGGGCCCAAACTTCGGTAAAATAAAACATTCCTGATACAGAACGAGGTAAAAGAATGGATGGCTTTCACTTAGCGCGTCAAAGCCTTCCCCTTTCCGTTTGGATTAACCAGCTATTTCCAATAGACCTAATACTGGTACTTCAGTATTCAGGCAACGGCAGGCAGAAAAACTCATTTTGTTACAGGTGATAGTAAATAATAGTGCCGTTTTATTACACGAACGAGACATTTGCAGTTAGTTAATTTTTAAAATGTACGCAGAGTTTGTGTTCTCTCTTTTTTCTTTTTCTTTTTTTTCTTTTTTTTTTTTTTTTAATTAAATGATTCAGAAGACAACTGTCCGGAAAGCTGAGGGCATTTCCCAACCGGAATACAGCTCTATAGTCTGTGACAATGTACAGTGGTTGATGAGTTAGTTCTAGAGGCTTCTGAATTTTAATGATGTTGGAGATGATATTGTGTGTCCTTCAGCTTGTTAGAGTGACACTAGCACTCCATAAATCATAATACTTGTGTATTGTAAAATCAATACAAAAGTGCTATCTCAGCGCTAAACCTTAATAAGTTTTTCAGTGCTCTAACAGCTTAAACTTTGCTGTAATGCCATTGGACCTGTAGGTTAGGATCAGAGCATGCTTAATTTGTTTTGTAATAGAGACTTTTCTTTAATGAAGGACCGATTAGTAAAGCTTTGGTTGCCAATCTGGTGATCAGTTGGCAGAACAGCCTCTGCAATTAAACTCGTGTATCTCTGTCCTGAAGCAAAAAAGCAGGCTTAAACAGTCAATAAATGTTAATCCAGTCAGAACTTGTCTGTGCCTTTGAAGGCTGCCCATCAGGGGTTTTTCAAATCACATTTTTTTCATCTTGTTTTAAATATGGAGGTCCCCATAGAGCTGGTACGTAGTGTACAAGGCCTCCCACTGCTCTGTAATAAGATCTGGCGTACTAACAGCATTCTGTACAGATCTGTCATCTTTAGGTTTGTTTGTCCCTCCCCATCCCCTCATACCTATCCGTACAGTTACTGGTTATGAAAAAAGCAACCATTGCGTTTTACATTTCCTACACATGAGAGTAAAAAGGCTGCTTTAAAAATCTTTATACAAAACACGTTACTATGGATGCATACGATTTTTATCACTCGCAAATATCTCCCCCAAACTTTTTTCCATTATTTGTTTCTTTGTGGGGTGATACTCAGGGGAGGAAGTTTACATTTATACATAAGCTGCAAAGCATACGTGGGAAGTGTGGAGCTGCCAAACAACTGTCCTTAAAGCAAGCAAAAAGAAAAGTTGAACCTTATCTAGATTGTTGTTGCTGTCTCTAGGATATGCTCCTCATGAAACGCTGCCAGATATTTATCTAATTCTGTTTTCCATTCTTGTCTGCTTGCCTCCTTTTCCTATGAACAGGATAAAAAAGGCAAGTTGATAACTAAAAACAGAGGGAGGGTTAGCAGAAAGTTGGCTGACAGAGTTGGGAGGGAAACATGGGTAAAAGAAAGAGGCAATTCCCAACCTTTAAATGCTTTCCTTTTGGGGAAACACAGCCTTTCCTATGAACTTCATTTTCTTCTATTTCCCAGCCTATTTTCTATCTATCCCTTTAGCTGCATGCGCAGCTGTACATAAAGCATTAACATGCATGGGAGAGTACATTAAATTTAGCCGTCTCGTAACTGGCATCCCCTTTATGTTGCTTTGTAGAATTTAGCTTTTGCTCTTCATCGGGAGACTGAGAGCTTCAGATAAAAAGATGAAGAGACTTGTATGAGTCACTGGATTGGAAATGAAAATTTCCTGCTGGAGAGGGAAAGAGAAGGAAAAGAGGGATACCAGTCTCTTTTTACAAAGGGCCAAATTCATCACTAGCACAACGCCCTGACTTCCCTGGAGTCAACTCTGTTCCCTGCCAGCATGACCTGGCAGGATTCACGGGACACCAACTGATGAGGGAAACTCTTGATGGCCCTCTGGACAGCGCAATTGGTACAGCGCAATCGTGCAAGATTTCAGCCAAGGCAGGCAAGAGTGCCAATACTGTGATGGGATGTTCTCTGCTATGTCCTATTGGCTGTCAGAATAGTACAAACCACCAAGCTGGCTTCAGTTTAAGACGTACTGAGGAAGTAATAGCTAAGTGTAGCACTGTAGGAGTTATGAACTACATTCATATTACTTATAGATATGAATATAGACATATATCCTCCATATTTACTCGTTTGAAATAATTAGGTTCTGATGAAGAATATAATGAGGTTTTTTTAAATACAAATACATACATTTTTAAAACTACCACTCTTCCAGCTTTTTCAAGCCCTGCCCTATTGCGAGACCAGTCACAGGCAGTGACAGAAGTTGTGGTGTAACTATCCAGTGTATGTCAGGTGGGGTCAGGTTCAGCCTGAGGTACACATTTAATGATAATTTGAAGCTGAGATGCAATAAGGAATATATTTTGTTCTATCCTTTACTGTTTCCCTTTTTGTTATACCAGATTCTATCTTAGGTTTTGATCATTTAATTCAGACTAGTTTATGATACAGGTTCTTGCCCTGACTTACCTCTTACGCCACCTTGAATTTCAGCCTTCTGTATTTCCTCTAGTAGCCGGCATTATGCAGCCAATATCTAGCTTAATTTTTGTCTTCCTTCACCCTCCTGTGATCTCAGCAAAGTCAATGGCAGCAGACTTTGGGTTCCCATTCAGGTGGGTTGTGTGCAACCTTGTAGAAGTCATAGAGGAGATTCTTGCAGAAACACAGAAATCACAGCTGCAGTCTGCATGTTTTGATTCATTAAAAACATGAGCAGGGCCTGGGAAGGGAGAAAAAGGAGTCAGACAGTGTGTTTCAAATAAAATAGAACAAACAACGGGATTCCAAACAGGCAAAGGAGATCTTTAAATATTGGGAAGTGCTTATTCAGTGCATGAAGCTGTGGAGCAGTCCTAGGCAATGACAGCACAATAGCATGGATATTGATGGCCTGAAAGTCCTACTAATCCACAAAAGGCATTCGTAAATTATGTTCCTGAATGATAATACACTAATTGTTGCATTTTTAAATCTTTTTCAAGTGGGATGTGATGATAAAGTGTTTACATTCTTTTCATTTCATTTTCCAGCATTCTACTGCAAAGAGCTGAGCCACGTGTTCCTGCCTGCATCTGGTTAGTCATGTAGTTTAGTCAGCACATCCCCAAATTTAAGAAAACAGGACTCGAGCCTGCAGGCTGTTGAGTACTGCTGAAAGGGAATCAAAGGGAGCAGACACCTCTTCAAGCAAAATGGTACACGAGATGTTTTCTATCACAGAAGACCTGGTAAAGCATAAAGCGCATGCAGCATTCAAAGAGGGAGAATGTCTCCATGCTCACGAGGTCCCTAATAAGACAGGCAAAAGTGAGTACGAGGATGGGCAGAGACTAGCTGTGGCCAGGGGTGCTGACCTGGGGCTGCTGACCCATAGCTGTCTGTAAAATCCCTCTAGATGTTCTCTGATGTATCTGCTCACCTAGTCCTGCATCATGCTTAAGTGTGAACAAACCTTGTAAGAAGCTGAAGCTCAGATGAGCAGAACCGGTGTTGGTTTCTTAGCTTGGGTCAGTGAAAATGGCTTCTGACCACATGGTCGCAAAGCCAGCTGTGTAGGGTCAGTGGAAAGCAGCAGGGTTAGGGAACGCTGCATAACCTCTCTGTTCAACAAATTCAGTTTATTTATTTTAAAAAGTGTCTGGTTACTGAGCCAGCATTTCATTCTGGAGGACTAGAGTAGTTCGTGTAAAGGCGAGTTGTCTGTATAAGCTGGGACTGGGGTGAGGAGGTGGGTTTGGAAGGGAGGAGAAGGGAGACACTAAGCACTAGGTTTTGTTTGTTTTCCACTAGGTGCTAGCACTCACTGAACGGCAACTGCATGATCTTAGCCAGAGCGTGACAATTATCGCAAATGGAGAAAAATCAGAAAATTTAAACAGGTCCTCAAGGTGACAAATGGAATTCAGTCTGTGCCTGGATAAGCATGTGTGTGTCTCCTATGCCCCCTTCACGCGCTTTCCCACTTGCACACAGTTGGGATGCCCACGGGTGTAGGTCAAAGTCACACCAGCTATTCAGAGTGGGTGCTACCTCAGCAGCTGGAAGGGGTAAAACGAAATTTGGAGTGATCCTCGCGTGAGCCACAGTGGTCTGGGCAGCCTCTGTAATTGTGAGACACCCAAAGACTCTCCCAGAAATTTAGGAGCCTTTGTCTGTTGTTTCAGTGGACTCCCAGGGTCAACCCTGGGTGGCTGCAGGAGGTGAAACTTTAAGTAGACTATGGCCTTATAAAATATCAGCAGACACATACTTGAAAGCCTAATGATCAGTTTAGCTTGGCTTAATTGGGTTTATGTGTTCAAGGATATCCTGGCAGCTACTCTTGGAGAAAATTAACGCTGGAACAAAATTCTGCTGATCTGATGGAGAGCCTGAGCCTACCTCTGCGTGAGAGCCGGCTCTCTTAGCTGACTCCTTGTACTGAGGGAGGAGGGCTGAGCCCAAATATCTCACTTGTTCATCAGCCATCAGCTCTCTTTTTGGCATGGTGACAAAGCTCTGTGCTCGGGAAGCTGGTGAGTTGGCCCAGTGCTGCTTACTCACCCACTTTCTCTCCCTTTCAGACCTCATCAACCCATTGCAAAAAATGAGTCCATGATGAATAGATTTTTGAATTGGCTTATAATTGGTTATTCTACTCTATAATATTAATTTTCATCTTCAACTCTTCATTGATTGAAGAATACTGGATGTGGATTGTTAGTTTTCTTCGTGACACTTATATTGAAGAATGATTTGGAGAATATGTTAGTGCATATTGATGACCTTTTCCATCTCCTATGTATTTTTAGAGTATTTCTCTTATTTGCTTCCTTGGAAGAAGCAATGCTAGCTTCTGTGGCTTCTATTTTTTACCTATCTTTTTTAATAATCAACTGTTATTAACTGTTAAAAATGCTAAATTAAAAAAAAAAATCAAAACACGCAACAAAATTTAAACCGCATTAAAATGAGGAAGACTCCCCTCAAGAAAAAAGAGTCAGCTTTGCCCATCTTACCAGTCTTTCCGATTTCCTTTCAAGTACTTCCACGTGTCTCTCCATGTTGCAGTGTTTCCAGATGCACAGTGGTGTCCTGTTTCTTTGGGCATTTCTACAGACCACAGCGAAACTGAAAGAGAAGCATTTGCAATAAGATTATTAATGCTTCTTATTAACACTTCTGAAGTAATGCACTGTGCTTATCCATAATATGGAAATTTAATAAACAGTGGTTTACCACCCACGACTGGAAGAGATTCCTCAGTTTGATCTGTGGCACAAGCCTAGGAAAGGCTGATGCTGCCACCGCTGTGTGCAAAGTGGAGGAGGACACTGATGGCTTCTCCACCTGAGCATTTAGTGGCCCGGACACTCCTGCAGCCCGAGTGGGACACCCTGATCCTCCCTTTGGCACAGGTGTTCCGAGGGCTCCAGGGACTCTTTGAATACCAGTGCCCTTATGTGAGCTGCTTTTGTGGGGCCTTTTTCTGTCAAAGCTGCTTGATGTCTTTCACGGAGTCAGGATCACGCCCTGTGAAATAAATTCATCATAGAAGTGTAACAACCTGCTTTCAAACTTCCCTTGAGATGATTTAATTTAAAACAAAAAAGCATCACAAGGCTGCATGCTTCTCACCTCAAACCTTCACTGTTTTGACAATTAACTTGCTGCAAGAGACTGCCAAAGAATGTAACTACGCTCATTTAAAAATTGGTTAATTTTATTATTGTCTTCCAAGAAGCGGCAAAAGTAATTTTAATGAAAATTTGTATTTAGGAAACAATCAACAAACCACACACATAACCACATGCACAGCTCGACTTGCTGCTGGGGGGAACCATGGCATGCCAAGTTTCAGCCTGAAGCTAATTTTTTACAACCGAGTTATAAAGCCCTGAAAAGGGGGTTTTATTGTGGAAATGCTGACAGAACCATAGTGGTGCTACTGGCTGCCTCTCTAATTAGTCTAAAGAATGGAAAGTTACATTTTGCAATATGTGGTAAGCACTATTGTCCTGATGTTGCTGGTTTATGCCAGAACTACAGGCTTAATTTGGTGCTACATATTCTATTTTAAGTTTGAAAAGGCAAGTTTGACTCTTTCACTGTCGTGAAAAGTTAGCACTTTCAGACAGCAACCTTTTTTTGTACTTTCAATTATATAAATATTAAAAGGTGCAGTTTAGATTTGGTTTTGGTGACAGTAGCAGATCCCTGCTGTGTTCACTCTACTTTGAAGAAGATGTGGAGTCCACATGGTGTTTCTTGCATGTTTTCCAGAGACTACTTTTAAATTCCTTCAATAAAAGTTACTTTTATTCCTGTTTAAGTGTTTTGTGGTAATGTTTACAGAGAAACATCCTGCCAGCAGACTAAAGTAAATAAAAGACAGGACACCAGTAACATAAACCACATCATTTTACTACTGTTCTCCCCCCACCTGCACTCCCCCATCTCTGCCAGAACTCCCTGCTTGTAATTCTGCCTACCTGGTCTGTCTTCCACTGGTTTTGACTTTTGCAGAGTACGCCGAAGGTGGCGAGAGCCATTTACCCTGCCACCCTGTTATTTTCTACCGCAGGGTTGCTGTAGTATCACTGTGATCAAGCAACTTCTGTATTTTACCATCTCTTCAGCAATAATTAATTATTTTTAAGCAAAGATGCTGTTACTGTGCATCCTGTCGTAGCGCTTACCAGCTCTTGTCACGAGCCTGCACCCCCCTATGCCAGCTACCCTACAGCCAGCAACAAAAGAGCAGTCCTTTCTCCAAAGGTGGGGCAAACATAAGGGAAATGGATAGCTGCAATTATAAGATTACACAGCCTTGTGACATACCAAGCATATCTTAAAAACACGCATAATTATACAAAAATGAGTCGACCCACTGATTTAAATGAGACAACTATGTGATTAAGTGCTGTGCTGTGCTTTCATTTTGCTAATTTGTTTGTTTGGGTTTTTTCTCCTAATACAGTACCTAGGGTGTCTTGAAAAATGTTACTCACTTACAGTTGCTATATAATTGCTGTTGCTGCTATTGTTAGTATGCTGGGGCTGGGCACAGACCTGTGCGTCAGGGGCGGGTTATAGTAAGGTTCTAAACACCCCTGTATATTTGTTTTAAATATACTATTATTCCTTCAGGTGCCTACAAATCCTTATTAGTTATACTGTCAGAATAAATTCTTATGTTTACAGCTGAAATCAAGCCATTGCAATCCTTCTCTCCTTTCAGGATAAAACTGTGAATTCATAACAGTGCCTCCTGTTGTAGTCAACATCATGCTATTTGGTGCTACAAGGGTTAATTGAGTGACAATAAGAAATTAATCTCTTCTCTTTCTTCCAGTCCCTGCTTTCTATTCCCGCTCATTTGCAAGGAATGTTTTTGTCTGGTACTTGACAGTACCTGCAAAGGCTTCAACACGGAATTTAGTATGTCTGCTGAGATTACACTGAAGGTAACAGTGGATTATTTTCTAAGCGCTAATCCTTAATGCAGAGATTTGTGCTTGTTCAGGAGAGCAAGGTCTCCGTTTCCTTCCTCCTTTGTATTTTCTTTGCTGCCACCTACGCGGGAGGCAGCCTCTCAGGAACGACCTGATGGGCTGATGCATCGTGCTTTGACTCAACCAGATCTGACCCAAGTAGCGCTCAGAATTAGATCACAGTCTCCACGTGCATTAAGATCTACAACCTACAGTAGCTCCGTTAGTCTGTTGAGCAACCAGACTGGTTCTGATTGAAATTACCATTTTGATGCTCTGACCTTCAAATCTCTTAATAAAGCAGAAAACGGCCTGTCCGCTTGTCCTTCTGGCTGTGGGGAGGCAGAGTGGCACCGGCTGAGTGAGCCAATACAAGATTTAACTTAATCCATGCTCCCAAATACAGCATCAAGAAAAGAAGAAAAAAAAAAAAGCTGAAGAGCCTGATCCTTATTTACAACAGGGACTGCTCCCACTGCCACAAATGGGCCTTCTGCACCCCACAGGGGGTCACTAAGGGTCCTGCCAGTGTGTGGCTAAATGGGCGGACACACACCTCCTGCGTCAGCTCCAGTGCCTGGGTACATTTAAAATCCACCACGAATCACATGCTGCAACATTCGCTCCAAATACTTGGCACTTAGATAAGCACATACAGATGCCTGGCCACCGCTGAATTATGAGCTCCTCTTCAGAGCTTGGAGGAGAAGGAATAGAGACGGAAAGAGTTTCTTCAAAGGATGAGGTAATTGTAGCAAAGGGGAATAACTCTTTTCTGTGTTAATCTGAAAATGACCTATAAAGTAGATAGAATCAATGACACCCACTCCTAGGGCAGTTGTACCCTCTGAAACCTGACGTGGAGGAAAAGACAACCTCATCTTTGAAAAATAAATTATTCTTTAAGCGCTGTATCGCCATTTGGTGCTAAGTAGTAGGTAAAAGCTGCTAGTCTAGTATAAGCAAGAGAGAATCCACTGAAATAAACTGGATTATTTTATATCGTTTACATCGAGCTGAAATTTGGGTTTGCATTTTAAATACAGGAAAACAGCAAGACAACAGCTTTCAAGGACAGTAGATCACAAGATTCTCTTTCAACCAAGAGATATAAAAATAATTATGTCATACTATATGCAAAAACCACTGAACCAAGCAACACCCATTTCCCTGCCAGACTTGCTCACAAAAATAAGTAACCTTTCTGCATTAAACTACTCATCGTGAAATTCAAAGTAAAAGGAGTAAAACAATTAGCCAAGGTCTATTGTAAAAAAAAAACCAACAAAAAACTGGAGAAATAATAAAAGCAAATTGAGAAGACTGGTAAAAATAAGGATGAAACACACAGATATATGAAAAAAGGTTTTGTGTTGTATTATCCATGAGGCTGATAATTGGATAAAATACATTGATGTTTTTCATGAGAATTGGCAAGTACTTTTATTGCTTTGTAAAATAGTATTGAATTGTGAAATTTGGTTGCATTTTAAATACAGGAAAACAGCAAGACAACAGCTTTCAAGGACAGTAGATCACAAGATTCTCTTTCAACCAAGAGATATAAAAATAATTATGTCATACTATATGCAAAAACCACTGAACCAAGCAACACCCATTTCCCTGCCAGACTTGCTCACAAAAATAAGTAACCTTTCTGCATTAAACTACTCATCGTGAAATTCAAAGTAAAAGGAGTAAAACAATTAGCCAAGGTCTATTGTAAAAAAAAAACCAACAAAAAACTGGAGAAATAATAAAAGCAAATTGAGAAGACTGGTAAAAATAAGGATGAAACACACAGATATATGAAAAAAGGTTTTGTGTTGTATTATCCATGAGGCTGATAATTGGATAAAATACATTGATGTTTTTCATGAGAATTGGCAAGTACTTTTATTGCTTTGTAAAATAGTATTGAATTGTACTCTATAAATCTGATCTGTATATAGATTTTGAGGGTGTTCACTCACACATATTTATAAGCATGCATAATTAATTTTGAACCGGATCATTTTTTTTTCTTCTAGCAAAAAACAAATCTCACAAATTGCAGTCGTCCTGGTTTTGTTAATATAAAAATCTGTAAATTGCAACTTAATGTATCTAAATAACTTTGATCTGGAAATCACCTAAGACCAGAACTTCATGTGAGATTTCCAGTAATTCCTGATTTCAGCCATGTGGAAATACGCTATAAGCAGCTTTCCCATGCTACTTACTCTTCCGGAGGAAAATAGTAAGAATAATAATTAGCATTTTTACTGTAGTATATTGTCAAAGCGGATTAAAAGCATGATTAAATAAGCACTGAAGAACTGTCTGAAACATTTTAGTATATCAACAAACAGCTAACCAAACTCTTCCGAACATTAAGAGAGGACCTGGTTCCGTTTGATTCATTTTCAATAGAGGTTCCACTTCTTGTAGCTGACCACAGATAAACCCGTGATGAAGACCTGGTAGGCGCACGTTCAGGCTTTTGACGTTCGATGAAATGTTACACGCCACCATTTCCCTGGTAAAGCACTGAACTTCTGTACAGAGGAAAAATGACCAGTGAACACAAAGTCCCTTTAAGGGGTGCAGCATTTTGTTTGTCCCAGATGCAAAGAGCACCACAGGTAGAGATCCCAAAGGTGACATCCAGCTGGAATTTGTGGTAGGTTCAGTCACGCTATATTGATAATAGCTTCAGGGAAAGGGCCTTTGTGCCAATGGACGCACTGTACCAGAAGGGACAATAGAAAGGAAGCATCCGATTCCTACACATCTTACAGGTGTCATTCTTCTTACTGCCTACAACTACCTGGGCATGAGCATAATGGCTTCCTGCTTGCTTTGCATGAGCAGAAAGGCCAGCTGTGCTCTAAGGACAGCCCAAGCATCTCCCCCACCCCTTTGCAGGGTCCCAACCACGGGGCTCTGCATCGTCTGGTGCTCCTGCACCGCAGCAGCGTGGTATTTCTGTGCCTCCTGCCGGTGGGGCCAAAGCCAGCATCACAGCTGGGCTGCAACCTCACTTCATCTCTGGCAGCACCGCTAGATAAGGTGTGCATGTTTTGGGTAGGAAACTGAACTAGACTCAACTGAGATGAGTAAGGCAGCAGCTCTCCTCCAGAAACGTACCTGGGGGACACTGGGGGAGGTGGCCAGGATGTCTCCAGCTCCAGCCCTCTGCAGCTTTGCCCCCGTGGCCTGCAAGGGACCAAACCGGCAGCGTGCTGAGGCCAGCACAGAAATAAGCTGCTTTTTAAAATACTCTGATGTTTTGTTCTTGGAGATTTATTTTCTGTTTTCACTATCAATCATGCATAGCAAGAGACTTTTGTGGACCCAAAATTAAAGCAAAGCAGGGTTGTTACATGCCTTTTTTTTTTTTTTATACCTGAGACTTCTCTCAGGAAGAGAGAGTGCCATAAAATTTTTATGTGTATATTAGAATGTTAAAAGCACTGTAGTAACAAGCCCTGTGTTTTAAATAAAATATAAGTACTGAATCCCATATTAGGAGCAGTGTAGTGGAGCCTCAAAGGCTCACTCTAAAAATTAAGGACCACTAGCTCTAAACCCGAATAAAAACCAGGGAGCTGGGAATACTAGAGGGATTAATAGCAATAACGTTGCATACGCAATGAGCTCAAGTGATGAGAGATTCACCCTAACACAAACTGGATTTGGAAGCTGCACATAGCTGTGTGCGGAGGCCAGCAGAGCAGTGGCGTAGACTAGACTTCATGGTGTTCTCATCTCTGAGCGAAGCAGAGGAGATGCAGACTTCCCATCCCTCTGCCAGCTGCCCGCTAACCTTGTGTGGCCCCGCTTGTTCCTGCCCCACTGCCCCACCACCCAGCAGTGACCCTGTGTCCGGCCCCGAAAGACTCTCCTTACTCTCCCATGGCCCCATGCAGACGGCAGGGCCTGCTGCATCCCGGCAGCCCACAGCCTTTTCTCCAGTTTCTGTTCTTCCATCACTTTCACCGCACTTTGTGTCAGATCTCTTCAGGATGGTGCAGCCTGTTCCCTGCAGGGGAAAAGGCAAGAATTGGTGCTAGCTGCCATATGCACTTCTCACTAGCACGGCATCACTCCAAAGCAAGGCCATGGGTTTTACTGGTGTTATTCTGGGTTTGTACTTGTGTATCTGAGGTGAAAATTTGACACGAGTGAACCTCCAAGCGAGCTATGAAATGCATAGAAATATTAAGAATTTCTCTCTAGGCAAGTCTCACTAGTATCGTATATTAGACCTGTAGCTGCACTGTAGCTGGGAATTTACCTCATTTTTTATAACCAGACTGGATGTTGTCTAGTGTACTGGTATCTACAGCCTGACTCTCCCAGCTTACCCTTCCCCTATCATTTATCCCTCTGCAAAAGAAGTGCTAAGTGGATCTAGAAGCACACCGTTCTAATCCAATAGACTTTTATTGCCATTTTATATTCTCTCTCCACAAGTACAAACCACAAAAATTTTAGGGAGTCAGGATTACATGGAATACATATTTAGTGCTACACAACACTGCTTTTACTGAGCGATAGAATAACTGTTCTAGCCCTTTGTTAATCAACAGGCAAAGAACAACAGACAAAATATGCTTCAATAAGCAGAAAATTCATTACCCAAAAAATGAGTAGGAAGAAGAAAATACTTAGTACTATGCTTTCCTTCTGTTCCTTTTGTTAAAATTTTAATGACACGTTCCAAATGTCTCAAACATTTACGAAAAACATGGGAAGCTATAATCTGCATACTTTTCTTTTAGGGCTCTTTAGCACATCTTTTAGGAAGTCCCAGAGATGTTAGCCAACCCATTATGTGTAATGAATCTTGGCATGAAACAACAGCACAGCAGCAGCTACACATGAAGCAGCCTATACCATAAATTATCTCAAATACAAACCAAATTCCCCTTGTTTATCATGTATATAAAGCACCAGTGTTCAAGATCCCCTCCAGAAGTGCTGGACTGTGTGTAATATTACTCATAGCATAACAAGGTCTAGTTCTGTCATTGCAATTGCATCTTTCCTCAGATGATAAAGTGCAGACATGTAGCAATAGGAAGGCTGTCCAAAGAAATAAAAATATCAACAGGTTTAACAAAAAGTCTGGGGCAACTGCGTGAAGAGGTAAGTGCCACTGCAGATCTTTTTGAAGTATTTAATTAAGTCACTTAAGAACTTCACCGACTGAAGTTCTTTGCTGGTGCAGCACAGTGTAGTCCTGCTGACCTCAATGCTGAGAATGCGTTGATTAAGAGTAACTCAAGATCAGAATATAGCAGAGAATGTGCAAAACCCACCATTCTGCTTGGAAATATACTTATATCACAAGCAATGCCACTTAGTACCAATCTTCAGCTGCCTGTGCTATCTCCAAGAAGGAATCCATACCTGCGTGTCTGGGACACTGCTAAATCTGGCTATGAAAATAGCCCATTTTAGCACAGCCCTACCTGCTTCAGCTATGCAGAAATCATCCCACCGAGTATCTAAGGGATGATCAAAATTTCTAGGAACCAGAATACAGGCCTAGAAGCCATAGAAATACAGAAGCAGAGAGACTGCTGAACAGGAAGCTCCTGCCTTGAGTCCCACAGGCATGTATTTTTAGGCAGGCAATGCTGACAGGGTGCTCTGCCAGAAATTTAGCTATGGTTCGCAAATGTATTTACTTAGAAAGACAATGGAAACCTCATCCTGCATGTGTTGCATTTGCACATCAAATACTATTGGTTTGGTGGCATCTTTCTGATTTTATTTCAGCAATCCAAGTTTCTGAACTGGAAAACTGTAGGTTAGGTGATTTTTCCTAATCACCTAAGGTACAAGGTTATGCCGATGCAATCAAAATTGTGTACTCTTCCCAACATGATCTTGAGGTAGAGCTCATCCAGCTCAGGAAGGAAAGCTCCCTTCCCCAGGAATGAGGTGAAACCAACGTTATTTGAGAAACGCATGACCCCGCAACTATAACCTTTGCTACCCTGAGGTGGTCAGAGTTTTATGCTTTGGATGCACACTACACTTTCAATGACTGAAGAGTCAACCAGAGACACTGGATGCGAAACTTGCCACCAGGGTAGGTGGCTCCTCTGGAAGTCAGTTCTACAGTACAAGGAAAATGGAAGCATTTCTTTATCAGGTTGCTTGAGAGAGAAAATTGTAATTGAAAGCTCTTGGAGGTTTGCAATGTTGAAAACAGTTCCCCGAGAGGAAGATATCAGTACATAGTCAGAAAAAAGTTGCTGAAAGATATAAACTATCTATTGAAGGTTTCCGCAACATATATCCACCAGTAGTACCATAAAGTGTGTGTATTTGTGTTTTTCCTACAAGCAAATATAGTGTACCCTTACTGTGGACATTTATATGTACAGAATATCCATCTCCTAGTATTTATCACCTGTTTACATGCACCTATATGACAACCTGTTGTAATTTAATTACAGTCAAATCTGAGCATCTGTAACATCCTTTTCACTTTTTTTTTTAAAACAATTCTTTTGTACGATTGTTGCCAACCATTAAAAATAATCCCATAGAGCAACAATGTATGAAGCACAAGCAGCAAATAAGAACATAGAAAATTTTAAATATTTCCACAAGACCCATGCCACTTGGGTATTTGTTACCTCTACGTAGCTGAAAGATTCTGCTAGAATTTGCGTATGAGTCGACTTAGTTTTCTGTGGCAGGATTTGTACATAACAGCAAATTTCTGGATCTTGTTAGCTCAGGGCAAAAAGTCATGCTTTGGAGCAGTTGCCCCAGCAGGAGGATAAAAGATGATGGTTAGTAATTACATCAGTTTTGCACTGTTGAGCAGATGTTCTTGCAGATAGATTTTGGCTGGCATTTACAGAACATTGCTAGTGAATCTCATGATAGCGTTGGAGGAATGCTGCTACAAGTGGATGGAGCTGCATGCTTGTAATAAAAAGATTATGAACAGAAGAAATAAATGAAGAAACAAATGAAAAGTGTGCCAGCTAAACTACTTCAAAAACTGTTCTTTGTTTTTTAAAGAGAGTTATATTTAATCTTGAGTAACCTGAATGTGGGCCAGCGGATTTAGAACTTAGCTTAATAAGCTATACATGGTACCAGTTTTCAATATCCAGAGAGGACATAATAGTCTGCGTAGGGCCAAAAGTAGAGAAATGGAAGGAGATTCAGGGATGGAGGGGCAGCAAAGTAATAGAAAGCTAAGAATACCCCTTACCCGCATATGACTGACAGCAGTTTGAAGAAAATTGGACAGCGACCAAAAATACAAAGTAAAATTTGTTAGAAAGAGAACCAGCTCAACTCCTATGACTGACTTTATAGTGACAGGTGCAATACAGTAGGAAAAAGGATTGTACTTACATCTTTACAGTCAATTCCAAATGTTTAAAAATATTAACTAATTATTAACCAACATTATTCATCCCTGGGATGGAGGAGCATTATTTCCTTTACTATATGACTGGAAAATGACTTGCTTAAGTCTACACAGCAACTCAGCTGCAAAAATGTAATTGTGGCTCAAGATCTCCCACTCTCAACGCTGTGCTCAGCCTCTAGATAGGTTTCTGAATAGGTCCTCTTTTAGGTGTTAAGCTCAACATAAAAGGCAGAATGGTGAAACTATGCCATAGTCTGGGAAATTTTCAGTATTTCTACCAAAACAAGCTCCTGAAGACTGAATGCATTTTTAAATCAGCCAATTCAATGTATAACTTTCTACAAATTTTTGTACATTGAATGATGGAAATATGATATCACAACTGGAGCTGGACTCCTGATTTGACCGTGCTGCGGGCTGCCAGCACATCTGTTAACAGAAGGATTTATTGACAAATGGTGTTTCGAAAACAGGCCATTTACAATTAGATTAGAATCCATTCCCCTTCATTTTACCTATCTGCAGGAATGCTGACTGTCAAAATCTCCTCTTTCTTGTGCTGGGTGAATGATGCTAAAAAAAGTGACAAACCTGTCCCTACTGGCAGGCACCAGCTTGCAGAATTAGGTATCGGCGCTCCACTCGCCCCTTTCCCGAACAGGGCATCCGACGCTGCACAAAGTGTCAGATGAAGTTTCCTGTGCAATACCAAGTGTGTCTGGAGTAATAAAAGAGACTACGTTGTTACTATATGCTTTGCTTTTAGAACTCAGTTCCAAGGGGGAAAATTTGGTCCAATAGCCAAATTACAATAAATTGGGGAGATTTCTTAAGGCATTTAGGGCTAGTGCATGCCTTGACTCCAGCTAAGGCGGGGCATTTATTATACTCACTCCAGGACTGAATTTTGCTGCAGTACTTCAAAGTGAAGCTACTGGTGTTCCTGTCATGCAAAAGATCTGAATAAGAAGATGACTAGAGTAAGACTGCTAGGAAGAGACAGTATCCAGAATGGGGATGTGTAATATGCACATAAACACATCGGCATATGTTTACATATTAAAAACTTGAATTTTAAAAAGTAGATTAAAAATAAACCCAAAACAACTCTCTCAAATTATCTACTTCTATTTTTAGCTCCCAGTTGTGAACTGAACTAGAAGATAGAATGGCTGAGGAGTGCACTGAGGAGGGTATTTCCCCAGGGCCCACAGTGGGACTATGCTGATGCAGAGGGCTCTGGTCAGTATAGGTTTCTAGAAGGAGAAGACAAGCAGCCCATGAGAGTCCCAGAGCTCATACCACTGAATCAGATGAACATTGCTACCTACTACCTCTGTCCTGTTGTTGGAGCTCCCTTCACTTTGACTCCCTCTCTGAAGGATACAGATATGTTCTGCAGTACTCAGGTGTCTGAAGACTTTTCGCGTGCATCTCATGGCACCAGGAAGGCTGTGTAGTCTTGCTGTGAAATACTTCTTCTCATGGATTTCTAAGCACAATCTTGGAGGAGAGCAATCTGTAGTATCACTGCTCACAATGCACATTTGCCCAAACAGCTGGAAGAACAGAGAAAGCATTTTCTCTCAAGTTTACACTCATGCAATAAACATTTTTTTCTAACTTGTTTGACGACTCCACCTAGGACATAATTTGGTCATTGTTAACAGCAAAGAGTATAGTTAGCCTTTGCCGCTGTAAAACACAAAAAGTAATGCAGTAATTCACGTGGGTACTTCCTAACGCTGCTGTGGTTTTCTCATGGTCTCTCCTGTCCGCCGGCAACGTGAGATCATTCTGTCTCGCTTCCTTTCAATGCTCTTCAAGTGCACTGAAGTGCAACTGTTTTAGTTTTCCTGTGAATCTACAGCGTGAAAAGGAGGAAACGCAGTTCAGGGGTAACACTTTGGGTGCCACACGGAAACGCATCCCAAGGAAAATGAGAGGATAAAGAACCAAAAAGAAAAGAGGAGGATAAAGGGAAGGCTGGAAAGAGAAAATGAGATCACCTTGGTTACGATGTGATCCGCAGAAATATCGTGTGTTCATGATATTTTTTGAAGAAACAGTGCTCGATATACCATACCATCGCCTATATTTGTAATAAATCAAATGACAGAAAAACAAATGTCACTTATTAGAACATTGAGGTTTACTGTTCAAGTGATTAACTGAGAATCATTTGTATGATTAAATGCTGGAAAATAATTTGCTTTCACTGTGAACCTATAGCATAGATCTCATTACACAGAAGTGCTGCATATTAGTTGAAGCAAATTAACATTCAAAGACTTTCTGGAGTGGCTGCTAATCACAGGCTGTTAATTACTGTCATTACATTCGACTGCTGAGGAGACTAACCGAGGAATCATTCTCATGATCTTGGTATTTGAAAGTGATCTTCACCAATAAAAACACGTCAGACATACAGAAATTGCAAACTGCTGAATTTGCTGACACAGTTGAAAATTCCGCTGACTATAAGTACCCATCTGGTGATAGATGCATTCTTGACACAGTTTCAGTGTTTGGACTTAGGAAATAATGAGTATCAATGTCCTAGCTAGGGAATATGCAAAGATGAAGGAGCCCTTTGTATCCTTAATTAAGGAAAGTAGTAGCAGAGCTCGTTCACAGATAAGTGACTGTACATAATAATCATGTATTTATGTGAGGGACTGTTATGCTATATTACTATAGCAGCAATTAGGTTTTCACAAAGTAGTTTTAATAAAAGGCGTACTTACATAATAAATAAACAACTAATTTCCATAGCAGATTAATTATACACAGCTTAAAATGGTCACCATGCTAAGTAAAACCTATAGAGGCAGATTCTTACAAATGCAAATGTACAACTACATGCTTACAAGGGAACATATTCTTTACTTGTAAATCAGGGACACGCATGAATTTCAGAATGGATGCCTCTGTAAAAAGCAGGCTCATATGACTTCTGCATGAAAGAAAGATCCAAGCTTATTGTACTTGAGGGACTTGGTAGGCCAGCCTAGAAACAGTCTCACCAAGAGGAGGGGGCTCTCTTGAAAATGTCAGACCCCCGCTCAGAGAACTGTAACCTGAAGATGCGGAGATCTTTCCTATGGGGTCTTCTAACATCTTCTTTTCTTAGCTTGGGCTTTAGCTTACAGTAAAAAGAACAGAGAGGGGCTAGCTCTATTTCCATCCATATGGGAGGAAGAAAAAGAAAAAAGCATTAACATGCTTTCTCTGATACAGAATAGGCCTATAGAATTTAGAATTAATTTAGTGTCTCTATATTTTTCACATAACTATAAATTATACTCAAAACATTGCGATGACATAGCAAAGCCAGATGCTGTAGTATATTAATATTTCATAAAAATATGGTTTAACTCTTTTTCCGTTCATGAATTATCTGTAAACAGACAACCGTCTTCTTGAGTATATTCATTATTAGAAGTGATTGTACTATAACGTAAGGAAATAATTCTTGATTAGTTGCTCATTCACAAAATAATTTGTTGCAGGTACTCTATATTCCAGTTGACGGCATGCTGTAAAAGCCAATAGGCTTTTCCTGACAGAAAATGCGTTACTGGTGTTCTGAGAAGATGATCACCTACAGACAACATATTGAGAGACTTTTGTATGCTACAAATGTTTAGGAATTCAAAAACTCAATTACATTTCAAAGAAATGCAATCTCTTGTTGGGCGTTATCAGTAACCTTCACAGGAGGGGGTACATTGGGAATAAAGGCTTATGAAAATGCATGCCAAAGCAGCATATAAATTCAGTAAGTCCTCCTTCAGACTAAATTAATGTTCTGTATTGTCCATGCCCTACTGATGGACAAATACAGATTAAGATCCAAATCCTGCCTTTGAATGTGCACATGGAGCTCCTGTTGTGCCCTAGTTAAATAAATGCTATTTATTTTCTGTAATTGATTGGCAATTTCTTCAAAGAGGTTCTTTGAAATGATTCTTACTTTCCTGGCTACAGGGGAAACCCTCTACTTTACCCACAAACGGTGCTCCAGGACTTAAGGGGAGCTGACCTTAAAAGTTGAGATACCTAGCTATTTTGAGATGGTGGTGGTGTTTTGGGTCTTTTGTTGTTGTTGTTTGGGTCCCCTGCCCCTACTCTCCATAGATTTGGAGCAATAGATAAATAGTAACTTTCAACTCATCTCAGTGGAGAAGGGTCAGGTGATATTAGCATGATTTGACACTGCACCTGAAGTACTTTATTATCTAGCAAATTAATGAAATTTGGGAATCTACATCTTTTATGATAGTTCTAGTAGGCATTGTAAGCCTTGCTGTGGGACATAGGTAACTAGAACCCATCTTAGCCTGATACAAGCCAGTATGACTTAGTTAAAGCCCACGAGGTAGCTTTGAGTCACGTGTCCAGTTTGGCCTGTAGAGATAACACTATCTATACTACCAAAATAAACTTATTAAAATAAAAAAAAAGGGAGAGAACAAAAGAGAGATATAGACACTTTTTTCAAATGCTTTATAAACTGAGGATTAGCTGTGACTACTTAGATCCTCTTCCTAAGGAAGTCTGAATTACCTGTCCTTGGCAGGCTATGCAAGGATTGACAATGTTAATCTATTGTAATTATTATAGATCTGAACAACAGCTCTGAATTGTCAAACTTCTTGGGCTTACACCACAGCCACGGCACTACTTTGATTAAATAATCACAGAAAACGCTCTGCAAAGTTGTTGGTTTTTTTTCCTTAGGTTCTTGAACTAGTGCTTTTGAGGTCCACTAAGTCACTATTAGAGACATTAAAAAATATTGATTGCATCTTTGGACAAAAAGGGATGGTTTTAAGCAACATTTTTCCAGTTCTTGGGCAGCTCCATCTGCTAAGTTTATGGATTTGCCTTTGTACATCACTACTGTGTTTCAAAGTGGAATGCAAGGGTGTAGGTAAGAGTCTGAGGCATGAAGTTACTACTTTGCAAACCCTATCCCTTTAGCATTTCATGTGAAAATAAAAGCAGTGTAAGCAGCCTCTACCATCCTCTTTTTCCTTTCTGGAGACCTCCCACAAACCTCATCCTGAAAGGTACTGGAAAGGGAG
Source organism: Aptenodytes forsteri (assembly GCF_000699145.1). Lineage (NCBI taxonomy): Eukaryota > Metazoa > Chordata > Aves > Sphenisciformes > Spheniscidae > Aptenodytes > Aptenodytes forsteri. The sequence goes on from NW_008795194.1 coordinate 2,806,873, forward strand.
AAATTTCCACCTGCTGAGTCTCCTCCCAGTTTACAATACAACCAACTGTGAGGTCTCCAAAGCTCCAGTGTGGAGTTTCCCTCTCCTTAACCTTTCCTGCGTGATATCCTATAGCAACGAGGATTTGGACCACACAAGTTTGGTAGGATTTTGTTGCTGCTGCTGCCAGCATTTAGTGCTGCTAGGTAGGTGCAACAGAGTTCAGTTATAAAATCACATACATGGGAGCGGCTTAAAAAGTATTCCCCTAATCCCACTCCCCTGCACTGAGGCCATACCACATTTAGCTACAACTGTGTCTAAACAGCTTCTGTACTGGTGACCCCTGAGAATCCAGAGACTATTTAAAGGCCTGCAAGAAGCAGCAAAGACAAGCAAGCTGTTTTATCAGCAAGCTATATTCACTCCATGAGGGTCCACACTTCTATCAGGTGATGAAGACTTGTAAAAATTGCAAAATGTTGGAAGTTACTGCTCCTGATCATCCCTGAGAGATGTTTCTCTCTCCTTTTTCAGAAATCTTCTCCTGAGAAAAACTCCTACACAGCCAAGTCTACTGTTTTTCTGTGTCCGGAGCTGTAATTTTTTTTCCCCTAATATTTAAACTCACTATACAAATGAAATACAAGATCTTTTTCTACTACCTAACCAGACATTATATATTCTGTACTTGTCCTTTTCATTTCTTCATCGTAAGAATAACTATCATTTTTAAGAGATAGGTACTCAAAAAATTTCATTAAATTTTCCCTGTTCTTAGTGTTTCCCTTCTTTAGTTACGTTGCCATTACTGGCAGAAATAAGATCAAGCTGCATTAATTAATATTTGCTGCAGACTCAGGTAAGTCATCTGAAATATCTACTGATACCACAGAAGATGATCTTCCAGACACCTAAGCTGTCCCAGCTGTATTTTTCAGTAGGAGGCACCTGTGGCAGTCACACTCCCTCTTGAGATGCAAGTTACCTTTGGTCCCGCTTACTGATGTATTTGCTATCTATTCTCGAACCTCCAACCCATGTTTCAAACCAGGCTCTGCACGTGGAGACACAAACCAGCTGATCCCTTCACAGCTGCTCCGACCGGGGAATTGTCTGTCTGTGACCACCGAGGTGGCACTGGGGCATCTGTACGTAATCAAGACAAGCCGGTCTCATCAAAATGCCCAGTAGTGCCTCAGCTTACTCAAATTGAATCCTAACCATTTCACACAACTAAACTACCCATCTTCTTGTCTCGTTTACAGCTCTGCTGCAGGCTGCCTGTGTTGTGCAAGGCTTCGTCCTGACTAAAGATCTAGCAGGGACAATGACACTTCTTTCCAGGGTGGTGGAAGTATGCTCAATCAGCCCAATATATGCCTGGTCACCGTGACACATGACATTTAGAAGAAACCAACGTTGCTGTCCTTTTGATCCATCCTTTACTTGCATGGAAATTTTGTCCAGTTAACTTACCTTGCCTATTAAAACAACAGAGTACCCAACAATGTTTAAAATGCAGCAACTTTCTTCTTAAACATCAAATTGTGTATTATTCAAACGCCCAGCAGATTAACTGTAAATTAAAATGGAAAGTTTCAAGCTGCAGAACGTGAAATATATTTGCTAGTGTTAAATGGTTTCTTGATCATATTAGAGTCTCCGATGGAGTAGTCTCCTCACAGAGTTCAAGCAATTAAACACTATTTCTTTCTGCATAACCATAAGTTACATGTCCTTTTGGTTAAACGTGATTTTTGTGGGATGTAGTTATACAGATTGTTCTCAGTAATAAATCTGCTCCTGCATAATTGATTAAATAACTGTTTGCCAGTTCATCTTGTTAAAATACATTCATTCGTTTTCATAAGCGCGGATGATGTCTCCCACAGCATTCTCCTCGAGAAGCTGGCGGCTCACGGCTTAGACAGGTGGACTCTGCGCTGGGTCAAAAACTGGCTGGATGGCCGAGCCCAGAGAGTTGTGGTGAATGGAGTTCAATCCAGTTGGCGGCCGGTCACGAGCGGTGTTCCCCAGGGCTCAGTACTGGGGCCGGTCTTGTTTAATATCTTTATCGATGATCTGGATGAGGGGAT